>NW_006921672.1:6959466-6961503 GCF_000298275.1 Orycteropus afer afer | reverse complement strand
CCGCCCCCTTGTTTCGTCACTTCCGGGAGGTTTGGCCACGCCTTTTTCATCCTGGGTGCGCTCGCTCTAGCCTCCACGACGAGTGACGTTAAGCACGACCCGGGCAACTATTGGACGTGAGCTCCTTCTATGCTAGCTGTTGGTCCTCAACCTCGACCCTTGTTTTTCACTTCCAGGGCGCCTGGAGTAGGCCCACCCTTCGCAGTAAAGTGGACCCCAGGAAGGCTGGGCTGGTCATAGGAAAGACCATCTGGCCTTGGGAACACCTCTGGTTTTGCTCCAGCCTGTGCTGCTTGCAATGTGTGACCTTGGCCAAGTCATTTCATCACTAAATCTGTATTCCCACCCTTTCACTCCCCATCCCCTTGAATAATGTGTTCTAGACCACGTGGTGTACTGAGAATGCTTAACAACCGGCTTTCTGGTGGGGAAATATATATGCATTTATAGATAAGGTTAGGAGCTCTGGTAGAATAGTGCCTAAGGCACTTGACTGCTAACCAGAAGGCTGGCGGTTCAAACCCACCAGCCACTCCTCAGAAGGAAGGTTGGGCAATCCTACTTCTGTAGTGAAAAGACAGGAAGCCAGACAGAGGAACAGTCAGCCACAGGGACCCAGGGTGGGGGGGATACGAGAGGTCTCCAACAGCAGCACAAACTTGTCTGTCGGTTTGTCCTACTGTGGTGACATGTAGACGTGAGTTTTGAGGCTGAGCCTCTGGTGTTTAAAACCCAGCGAGATGCACCTGGTGCATAGGTAACAGCCCAGTTTATAGACTGAGACAGACTAGGAAGAAGGAAGAGGCCGTCCACTTCTGAAAGAATTGGCCAGGGAAAACCTTATGAATAGCAAAGAAACACTGTTTGGTACATTACCGCGCAACTTTCTGGCGCGTGATCGGACAGTGTTTCGTTCTGCTGTGCTTGGGGTCTCTATGAGTCGGAACGACTCGATGGCACTTAACAACAACAACTTCCGTAGTGATACTGCCTCAGAAACCCAAGGAGGAGTCGCTATGAGTCTGGGCGGACTCCAGGGCAAATAACAACAACAATACAGATAAGATTGGGCAGTCTACTTCCGTAATGGTACTGCCTCGGAAACCCAAGGAGGGGTCGCTATGAGTCCGGTCGGCCTCGATGGCACACAACAACAATAGGTACATACATTTATCACAAATTTTACAGATATAAAGGGTTTGGAGTACACAATTTACAAATAGTGGTAAAAATAACATTTGCAGTGGGTAAGCAACCAATGGTTTTCAATTGACCAAAGAGTATAGTTGTAGTGTGAATGCTGGTTGATATTTTCCATTGTTAATGTAACAGGAAAATGAAAAAACAGTAACTTAACTGGATTGTCAATGATGGGAGCAACTTTGCTGCTGAATCAGAAAACCAAAAAAACAAACCAAACTCACTGCCCTCGAGACAATTGGACTCATACTGGCCCCTCCTTGGGTTTCCGAGGAGGTATCTCTATGGAAGTAGATTGTCCAGTCTTCTTCCGAGAAGTGGCTGGTGGGTTTTGAACCACCCGCCTTCTGGTTAGCAGTCAAATGCCTCAGGCACTAAGCCACCAGAGCTCCTGATCAGAAAACTGTTCAAATACTGGAGAAAGTTTATTTTGACTTTATGTTTAAATCTGAATTACTAACGTTTCCTCCACCCTTCTCTTAAATCTAAATAATCAACAGAACAATAAATCATGCCCATTTTTTATCATTTGTTGATTTCCCTGGTATAAATACTCTCACTGTAGCTGATTTCAAGCCACCAACTTGACTTTGCTGAATAGAGTTAGGAAGAAGTGAGCAATAGCATACTATTCTACAATAATTCAAGGAGCTCTGGTGGCGTAGTGTCTAATACATTTGACTGCTAACAAGAAGGTTGATGGTTCAAACCCACTAGCCACTCTGCAGCAATCTAATGCCATAAAGATTTACCTCCTGAGAGACCCAAAGGGGGTTGCTATGAGTCAGAATCAACTCAATAGCAGTGAGTTCATTTTGTTTATATATATATATATAT
>NW_006921672.1:6951797-6954504 GCF_000298275.1 Orycteropus afer afer | reverse complement strand
TTTAATTTTTATAATGGTTGTGTATAACAACAACTCACAGAATTTCTGAAAATTTAACAACTGGATTTCATCAACTGCTATGAGCTGACCCTACAACACCACTAGACTTCAAGTTCCTTATCAGTAAAACAGATAAGGATTACTGTTTTGCTAACTTGCAGGCAGGTTGCAAGGATAAGTAAGATCAAGGTTGTTGTGTGTAGAAGGAGGGACTGGAGGCAGGGAGACTAGTTAGGAAACCATTGTTGCGATCATCCCAGTGAGAGATGATGAGGGATGCAAGTGATGAGGAGGAAGGATCAGCAGAATGTCACAACTTCAGTATCTGAAGATGCATAAAGGGGGAGAGGGCCAAGAGTCCTTTATGTGTCCTGCAGACAGAGGGACATTTTCTAAATGAAAATTGTTTCACAGCCTGTGATCACAGCAGTGCCTAGCTTTTCATTGTTCTTAGGATAAAGATTAAAGATAAAAATTTAAAAAAAAAACTGCCATCGAGTTGATTTCAATTCATAGTGACCCCCATTGTGTTTCTAAGGCAGTAAATCTTTTGCCCCATCTTTGTTCTATAGAGCAGATGGTGAGTTTGAACCACTAACCTCCTGGTTAGCAGTCAAATGCCTTAGGCACTGCACCACCAGAGCTCCTTAGGATAAAGATAAAACTCCTTAAATTAGCCTACAAGGCCCTTTATGGTCCCTGCCTCTTTTTGGCAACATCTTCCACCAAGCCCAGCATTGCTCTCTCTCCTCTGCTATCCCACTGACCTTGTGTCAGGCTTCTAGGTATGTGGCTAATGCATAAGCTGTACCCTTTTCTTGGAAGTTTTTTTCTTTTTTGCTTGGCAAACTCCTATCCATCTTTCAGCTTGAACTCACTCCTCACTTCCTCAGGGAATTCCTCCCTGGGCACTTCCTCCTCACCAAGCTCAGAGACTACTCTTTTGTTGCACTTAATTGCACAAGGGAAATTTGTCATTAAGGAGCCCTAGTGGCCTCGGAAACCCAAGGAGGGGTCGCTAGGAGTCGGGGCGACTCGACGGCAAACAACAACAACAACAACAGTGGCAAAGGTCAGAGGTTTGAACCCACCAGCCACTCCTCAGAAGACCTGTTGATCTGTTCCAGTAAAGATTATAGCCAAGAAACCCTATGAGGCAGTTGTACTCTGTCATACAGGGTCACTTTGAGTTGGAATTGATTTGAAGGTACACAACAACAAATTTGTCATTGAATGGCACAGTTGGTTAAGAGCTCAACTACTAGCTGAAAGGTTGGAAGTTTGGACCTACCAGTGGCACCTTGGAAGACAGGCCTGGTGATCTTCTTCCAAAAGGTCACAGCCTTAAAAACCCTATGAGACAGTTCTATTCTGCACACATGGGATCACCATGAGTTGGAATCCACTCAACAACAACCAACAACAACAACAATGTATTCTCTTTCTGTGAGGTTAGTTAATGGAAGTCTGTCTTCCCTGTGAAGCTGTATACTCCATAAGGGCAAGAGCCATGTTTGTTTTTGCCCATCATGGATCTTCAGGGTCAAAGACGGTACCTGGCAGAGTAGGCCCTTGACATATAAGCATGGAATGGTTGTTCATCCTCAGGCCTTGCAAGAGGCTGCTAATAGAAATTCATGTCTAATTCTGCACAACAGAACTAATACCCTTCCTTGTACATTAAGAAGGGAGGGAGCTCTGGTGGTGCAGTGCCTAAGGCACTGGCTAACCAGAAGGCTGGTGGTTCAAACCCACCAGCCACTCCTCAGAAGGCATTGGGTAATCTACTTCTGTAGTGATACTGCCTTGAAACCCAAGGAGGGGTCGCTGTGAGTCAGATCCAACTCAAAGCAGTGAGTGAGTACATTAAGAAGTTGAAGTTCAGAGAGTTATTTACCTAAAGTCAAACAAAAGTTGCAATAGAATTCAAAACCAGTTCTGTCTGACACCAAAGATTACATTTTCTACCCTCCCTCCCCAGCTACCTCTCAAGTGTTAGTTAGGTTTCTGGCAGAAAAGAAGAGAGATCAATGCAATCAATGTAGTATCACAAAAAACCTGAGGCCTAAGAGGCCACCCAAGATCCCTGGCTATCTCTGGGAAAGGCTCTGGCCCAGCACCAGAGTCCCTAATAAAAGGTGAAGTTTGCGGCTCTATAGTGCCCTCTGCTGTTCAACTATTTCCTGACCCCAGAAGGAAGCTGACTGTCCATCACCTAGAAGCTATCTTCACCTGCACCAGGGAATACACGCAGGCATTTTCAAAGGCTTAAAGAAAACTACCTTTCCTCATTTCCTTAATTGTCCAGGCCTGTAACCCACCTGGGAAAAGCACTGAAAATTAAGTTCTGAGCAAATGAAGTCTATTTTTTGTGCTCTATGACTTAGATGTGTGTGTGTGTATGTTGTGTGGGTTTTGTGTCTACACACAGCTCTTTAACTAAGGGTTGTAAAAGTGGTCCCTGCTGCAGTAGGATACTAGTTAGAAAAGTTCATGAAAAACAACTTAGAGAATCTAAGAAGTTCTGATGTTCACTTAGTCATTCAACATTCATTGAGAAGCTATAATGCTCAATGGGCTAAGGTTTGGCGGTGCAGTGATATATCACATGGGCACTATAAGAATGTCCAGTAGACATCAAGTTCAATTGGCATAACATACTACATAAAACATTGTTCCATCTCCTACTTTGGTGAGTAGTGACTGG
>NW_006921672.1:6914235-6950642 GCF_000298275.1 Orycteropus afer afer | reverse complement strand
AAAAAAAAAAAAAAAAGACCAGGTTTGCTGGTCTGACATAGCCTGGTGAGACCCCTGAGACTATGGTCCCTAGCCACCCTTAAGGTCTGGAATTGAACTCACTCTGTGGCTTCCAGCCAAACAATAGACAGGCATATGGGGTGAACATTTATATCAGGTAGATACACTCCTTGGGGTGATCAATGGTGGAGAACAGAAGGGCAGTGTTTGCACAGGGAGACAGCTCAGGGGTCAGGAGTGTGTGGGAGGGAGATAAACAGGGAAGAGGTAACTATGGGGAGGAAGTGGGAAGAGAGCTGTTACATTGTGGGAAATTGCAGTCAATGTCATGAGACAAAATGTGTATGAACTGCTGTATGGAAAATGAATTTGCTCTATAAACTTTCACCCAAATCACTATAAATTTTTTTTTTTGAAAAATGACATGGGCACTGCCCCTACCCTCTGGAGCTAGCTATCTAGTTAGAGTCCTAATCATGGCATTTCCTGATATATGACCAAGAACAAATAATTCAACATTTTTGAATCTTTGAATCATTTGTAAAAACGACTCAGTAATAGCCCCTTACAGGGCTATTGGGATTAAATGAAAAATTATATGTAAAGTTGCTTAGTAAATGCTAGAGCACTCTACAAACATTAATTATTACAGTAAAACCTATGAAAGCTGGGACCTGTGTAAGGCAGAAACCTGTCAGAGAAGGAAAAATAAAATATTTTCCATTAAAATGAGTGATAGAAAAGTGATAAGACTGCACTCTAGTAAAAGCAGGAAATTTGCAAGAACCAGAAAAACATGTCAGTCCCGTCCAGTTCTGGCTTTCACAGATTTCATTGTACTTTGAAAAGCTTCTGGGGAGAAAAAAATTGTATTAACTTACATTATTATGCCTTCACCCAGTGTGTTTTGTTGGCCCTCAACTACCAGTGACTGATAATACTAAGAAAGTAGAATGGGTCATTGAATCCTCGTCATCCCTGTCTCTGTCAGCACACAGAATCTGAGACGTCAAGGGAAGATCTATGGATGTAAGAGGTGGGTTTCTGATCCCAGCTGTGCCCCTAACTGGCTTTGTGGCCTAGGAAATGTCATTTTCCTCTCAGGGTTCTAGTTACTTTTTGTATAAGAGAAAGGTCTAGATTATGGGCCTTTCCAGTTCTGCACTGGGATTCTCCTGGAGGCTTGAGCTTTAATCCTAACCATCTTCTCCCTACCCCCTCCCGAGCCCTTACACTCACACTTAGGATTTGTTTGCAGAAGCCATCTGTAAAGCAGGAGACATTTTTAGCAACCACCACCCATTCCTTCTTACAGGCACTCAATGACCTGCACATTGAAGGTTTAAGGTGGGGTGGGGGGAGTAGAAGAGAAGAAGCCAAAGAGACAGCATGCAGAAAGAGGTTCTGTCAAAGGAAAAGGCAGACGCAGGGCTGGGTCACCTGAGCAAGGGGGAGCATGCATGATGGGAAATGATGGAAGAGGGAGGGAGGAAGGCAGGGGCTGTGTTAGGTGGTGGTTACCTTCAAGAATCCAGACCCTTCCAGATCTCAGGAAGCTGCCTCAGACAGTGCTGACTCTGAGCCTCAGTTACTTTGCACAACGGAGGGGAGGCTAGTGGGCAAAGCTAGGAAGAGCAAGAAAAGCTAGCCAGGTTTTCATGAAGGAAAGAAAACAGGGTTTGTGATGATGAAAGGAAGGTAGAAGCTGCACCAGAGGCCAAGGTTTGTACATCTCCTCTCCCAAGTTCTTGTCCCTGCTGCCTAACACCCCGACTCATCACTGTACTGCTCATGTGGTTGTTAACCCTGTGGTGCAGAAGAAAGGCCTGGGTGAAAGGCTCTAGCTCTGTCACGAACAACACTGTCCTGTGGAAATCTCTTTGTCTCTCTGGGCCTTAACTTACTGCTCTGTAATGAGGCTCTGATGACATAGTGGTAAGACATTTGGCTGTTAACCAGAAGGTCAGTGGTTCAAATCCACCAGCTGCTCCATGGGAGGAAGATGAAGCAATCTACTTCTGTAAAGATTTATAGCCTTGGAAACCCAATAGGGGTCGCTGTGAGTCAGAATCAACTTGATGGCAGTGGGTTTAATGAGGTTTTATCAGGTCCCTGCATTTGCACGTAAGTACTAACTTACAGGTTGGCAGTTCAAACCCACCCAGCAACACTATGGAAGAAAGGCCTAGTAACGTGCTTCTGTACGGATTACAGCCAAGAAAACCTTATGGAGCAGTTCTACCCTGTAACACATGGGGTGACCATGAGTCAGATTTTACTCAACAGCAATGATTTTGGTTTCAATGGGGCCTTGTTATAGTTCCTGATGTAACAAGTTGACAATGATGGTTTGACTGTGCATTGTGGCTCTGGGTTTGAGCCTCAACTAAAAGCGAGCAGCTGTTTGATCTTGGGTGAGTCCCTGAGCCTCAGTGCTTGCATCTGTGATATGGGAATGACACCAGTATTCACCATACATCATTGTGGGGAAGATTTATTGAGATAATGCACATCAAAAGTACTGTTTTTTTTTTTTTTTTTAAAGTATTTTATAAACTGCCACAGTCTGTGCAAAGGTCGATTATGGTTTTCTCAGACCCTTATTTTCCCGTCCTAAATTCCAGTTAGGCAGCAGTGTTGCATCTGCAGGCAGCGAGAATGGATTGCCAGGAGATGCGGCTTGGCCTTTTATCACGCCCGCCCGTTGCAACTGCTGCCAGGAAGCTGAGTGAAGCAGAGGGGTGGAAAGAGGGGCATGGGCTCATCTGCGGTTGCTATGGCACCCCATCCTGGATTTGCCCATCTCTCCTAATGGAGAAAAGGACAGAGGGGGGAAGGTGGAGAGAGCCCTCCTGGCCCCTTCTCCTCCCCTCTTCCCTCTCTCTGGAGCAGATGCAGGGGGTGGGGGAGCCAGGATGCTTAATAAAAGAGGGGAGGTGAGAGTGATTTGCCTGGATTAAGAGGGCTTGAAATGGGGGGGCCAGACTGAGAGAGGAGGGGGCAGCGCCCTCAGGCCTACGTCCAGAAGCCAGTTGATGACGTTAGAGCAAAGAAAAAACAAGTGAGACAGCACTTGAGCATTGAGAGAGAGCAGCGCATGAGCTGGAGAGAGACAAGAGGGAAAGCTAGGCTAGGAGGCGTGGAGGCAGGCAGCTCCCCGAGGGGCCAGCCTCTGCCCTCTCCTGAGCCATCAAATCCTCCAGGCAGCCAGGGCCCCAGGGTTTCTGAGAGCTGCCTCAGGATAGGCACCAAGACAGGGGTCATGCCCCCTCCTGTGTGGGGGCTTCTGGTCTGCTGCTTCCTTTGTGGCTGGGCTCTGGGGGGTCCGCGGCCTATCCGCTCTTTGCCCCCATTGTCCTCCCAAGCCCAGCCAGGATCTGTGTCCATGTGGGTGCTCCCAGAGGGGGCAGAAGCAGCCCTGGCTTTTCTCTACTCGGGAGATGCCCAGCAGCTGTCGGGGGCTAACTGCAGTGAACGCTATGAAGCCCATGGGGCAGGAGCCAGAACAGGGCTCCCTCTAGTCTTACAGAGGGCAGCGGGCACCGTTGCCCAGGCTGCCAATTTCCTTAATATGCTGCTGCAAGCCAACGACATCCGCGAGTCCAGTGTAGAGGAAGATGTGGAGTGGTACCAGGCACTGGTTCGCAGTGTGGCCGAGGGGGACCCAAGGGCATACCGGGCTTTGCTGACCTTTAGTCCCTCACCAGGGGCCAACCACTTGCAGCTGGCCTTGCAGGCCACCCGGATGCAGGAGGAGACCCTCCTTCAGGACTTGTCTGGGAGCAGGATGCAGGGGGAGAGCCAGGCTGGGGACCTGGACACCCGTGACCTACAGAAGCGAGTGCTGACCAATGACCTAGGGAGCCTTGGCAGCCCCAAATGGCCACAGGGAGATGGCTATGTGGGGGACATGCAGCACGTAAGGCTATCTCCTCCCTTCCTGGAGTGCCAGCAGGGCCGGCTCCGTCCTGGCTGGCTTATCACCCTCTCAGCCACCTTCTACGGACTCAAGCCAGACCTCAGCCCAGAAGTCAGGTAAGTAGGTTTATGCAGGTATTTGATACCTTTGTAGATATGTGTTGTGGGGGTAGGCACAAGTACACTGTCCATGGGCCACTTGGCTTCACATGTATATGTCTAGGGGTCACAGATGTGTGTGAGTGAAGTCAGTTCTGGAATCTATAACTATGTATAATACCTACAGGTGTGAGGGTACATACTATATATGAATCAATCCTTTTATATGTATTTATATGTATTTCTTTGGGCCTCTATTTGTATTTATGTGTTTGAGCATATGAATGAGCATGCATATACATGTAGATATACATACACTTATGTGTATATGAGTGTGTACATATGAGTGTGTACTGAAGTGTGGGTGTAGGTGGCATATGTCTTGGACTCCAGGTCTGAGCAGTGGGTATAGGAGGTAGGAGAGGGCTTGGTGTGGATGACAGAGACAACCAAGGGACCAGACTTAGAGGAACCAGGTGGCTCCAGGAGTTAAACCTGCTGCTCTCTAACAACTTAGAACTCTAAGAGGAGGCTTCACCAGGGGAAGGAAAATTTGGGGTCAGGCGCTTAGAATCAACACCATTCCTGGGCAGGAGTTGGTCAAGTCCCCAGAGTCCCTCTCAGTGGTCATCTTCCTACCACAAAGAGGGGCCACTGCCCTGCTTATCTTGACCCAGGAGCCTGATAGCCTTTGAACAACTGACCTCCTTCAATCAGAATAAAGTGTGTGTGTGTGTGTGTGTGGTGGTGGTGGTGGGTACAGTACTGCAAGGCATTCAGCCATCAGCACTGCTTTCCTAGCTGTTGTGTTCCCATTCGTTGTCTTCAGCAGGGTCCCCCTCCTCCTGGCAGGCAGCCTGACTCTTTGCAGCTCTCTCCCAGCTTAGTCTAGAGCAGGGGTTGGGGAACCACTGGACCAGATAGCTCCCCCTTTGTGCTTTTCCATTCTACACCTTCTTTGCTATGATCAGTTCAGACCTGGGTTGGGCAGAGTGAGGGAGTGGTTAATAGCTAAGCACTCTGTGTGTGTGTGTGTGTGTGTACATGCAGTGGAAAAGTATCAAAATCCCCCTCAGATAGATTATCAGAGCTTCACCTCCCCATGTGTCTTGACATGTTCCCTCCACTCATTGATAGAAACTAGGAAATGATAGAATGTTGAAAAGCTGAGCAGTATGGGAAGCAGTCTAGGGGGAGAGGGATGACTGCCCACCCAGACAGTGAGCATTAAAAACACTGGAGAAGTGGAAAGTGTCTGTGTCCCTCCCCAGCACACTGCAGCCACTGTGATAAGTTTGCAAAGCTTCTGTTCTTCCACAGTCTGGTAGACATAAACAATGTCCGCCTCCTTCTCCCTAACGGTGCATTCATTGCTCCAGGGGGCAGGTGCAGATGGATGTGGATCTTCAGAGCGTGGACATCAATCAGTGTGCCAGTGGCCCAGGCTGGTACTCTAACACACACCTGTGTGATCTCAACAGCACCCAGGTAAAGACAAGGAGGATCAGGGGAGGTGAACTGGGATCTTGCCTGCCTCCCTCCCTCTTTCCCATCACAGCCAGCCACCACCCCACTCCCAGGAGAAGCTCACAAAGCCAACTCAGCCTTTTAAGGCAGCTTCAGGGGAGTCCTAGGGATTGACAGAGGTGAGATACCAGAATTTTAGAAAGTGAGTTGCAACCCACCCCTCCTCACAGCCACTGCCCATGCCTTGGAAATCTCAGTGTCCTTCCCTATCTGCTTTCCTGCCAGGATCCCTCCCCAGGGCCACCTCCTGAATCTCAGGTAATCATCCCTTTTCCTTCCCCTGGACACCATTCCCCATGTCAACAGAGCCCTGGGCTCCTATCTGTCCTACAAAGGATGCTCCACTGGTGTTTGTCAAAGCCCTAGTTTGTCAAAATAAAGGAAATTGCTGCTGGGGGTATGGGAGGAATCCAGGCAAAGAAGGAGCTGGATGAGCTCTGGGGCTGGTGAAGGAAGGTAAAGGAACCCAGGTCAGAAGCCAGCAGCCACAGCCACAGGTTGGGTAAATCACTGCTGGTGGAGGACAATGGTGGTGATTCTGCAAGCCTGGCAGTGGGAAACCGGGAGGCCAGGGCACCCATCAGCCCATATTCGCATTGGCTACCTGCATGGCCCTGAGTGGACTGGCTGAGCCTTGCAGCCTGCTGGGTGGTGGGGTGGCTTGGGCATCACTGTGCTCTATGTACAGGTGGCCCTGCTGCTCTAAAGAACACATGTGTTTGGAGCTGTAAATCCAGGGATGAAGAAGGGCTCTCACTGTCCATGCCACTTTTCAACCTAGCCACATTCACTTCTCTGGGTACACATTTGTCTGATCATGCAGACTATAGCAGGAACAGAGCATGTTAGTGGTCCAGGCAAGAGGGGAAGCTGGGCCACAGCTTCATAAGCACCAATACTCTAACCTTCCAAGTGATGTCAGTGGCTGGATATGGAAACCCCAAGATTATCCCCTCCCTTTGCCCGCACTACTGCCTGTTCCTGACTATGCCCACAGCAGATATGACCTCATTCGTGTGCTCTTCTTCCAGGCCTGGCTCTGAGGTCTGCTCCATCCCCTGCTGGGCAAACATCAATGGGCGGAGGTAGAATAAAGAGCTGGCCCTGGCATCCCACCAGCCTGGCATTAGCCTGGCATTAGGGCTGGGCAAAGCGTCTTGTGCCAAAGCCAGATGGCCCCTGATGGAGGAAGCTGCTCCTCCCTGGGGGCCCTTTCAACTCACCTATGTGCCAAAGAGGGTGACCCTTTGAAGCAAGAGGTGTGCCTGGACTCCCTGACTTCCACCTCCCTCCAGCAACATGCCCTGTCGACAGCTGGGCACTGGAAAATGGAACCTGTGAGGCTCCTGTCACTGCTAGTCCAAACAAAGGGGTGATCCATCCCCTTCCTCTTTGCTTGGGATCTCTTTGAGAAAGAGACAATTGTGGAGACGGAGGTGGATTTCCATAGAGGAAAGGCCACCCAAGCACTAGGTGGGCTTTGGGTGGGATTCTCTAATGTAGACCCAGGTGCTGTAGATAGGAAGACAGATGGACCCTCCCTCTCTTCCCAGGAGGGAAAGAGCTTCCAGGCTTCCAGGGAAAGCCCCATAGAAATACATAGCATGTTTGTGTCCCCACAGTGTGTCCCTCTGGAGAGTCAGGGCTTTGTTCTTGGCCGCTACCTCTGCCGCTGCCGGCCTGGCTTCTATGGGGCAAGCCACTCTGGGGGTACGTACCTGTGGTGAGGGCCAGGCAGATGGTTGACAGGCTGGGCTTGAGGGACATCTGGGGAAGAAAAGCAGGGTTGGGGGTGGGGACACACTGGGAAGAAAATTGTAGTGCAAGAGCAGAAGGTAGGGAGGAAGAGAGGCAGGCAGGGTCCAGTTTGGAGGTGTCTATGCCTTCTGCAAATGAGCCCACAACCTGTCTATTTAATGCAAGTTGACCTCCCAATGAGCCTAGTCTGGGACCACCTCTCCCTGTTTCCCTGCCCTCCCTGGGAATACTTACTTCTTCAGT
The DNA here is from genome assembly GCF_000298275.1 of Orycteropus afer afer. NCBI lineage: Eukaryota > Metazoa > Chordata > Mammalia > Tubulidentata > Orycteropodidae > Orycteropus > Orycteropus afer. The sequence continues at coordinate 6,943,097 of NW_006921672.1, read as the reverse complement.
GCTCCCCCTCCTGACCCTACCCCAGGGGCCAAAGGCCTTAGAAGGGCAAGGAGGAGTATGTGACCATAGAAAGCGGTGGCTGATGACTCAGGAAGGGGACAGGCTTACCTACCTCACTGCACTCATCTTTTTCTTTACAGGGTTAGAGGAGAGCACCAGCCAGCCTACTGGGCAATTCGGGTCTCTGCAAGGCGGCTCTGGGAGGCTGCTGCAGTGCCAACCCTGTCCTGAGGGCTGTACCAGCTGCATCGATGCCACACCATGTCTGGTGGAGGAGGCCCTGGCATTGAGGGCAACAGTGATGGTCGGCCAGACCTGCTGCATGCTGGTCGTCTTCCTGAGCATGCTGGTCTCCTACCGCTGCCGCCAGAGCAAGGCAAGGAAGGCCCCACATCTCTCCTGTACACATGCCCTGTCCATCTCGGCTCCCTGGTATTAACTACCTAAAATTAGAACTCAGGAGGAATGGGTTTTGGTCTGGATTCAAAGTTGAACTCACCTGTTTCCTCATCTGTAACATGAAGGCTCTGGCCTTGATTCAACAATCCTTGTTGAACATCTACTGCTAAACATTGCCTAGCCACTTGGGGAAGAGATCTTGGTCTCCGTGGAGCTCTCAAATGGGTGGGAAAAACAGAATGTAATAAAATGATGGTACCGTGAGACAAGGGCTGAGGTGGAGGTGGGTGTCAGAGAAGGGACCCAGGCATTCTGATGGGGTGGGAAAGACTTTCTGGAGAACATACCATTCGAGCTAGGCTTGGCTTTCTGGGTGCTTATCAGGCAGAGAAGGGATATCGTATTCTAGACAAAGGAGCAGTCTAACCCAAAGCTTGAGGCGCATGAAACCGTTTTTTTAGCTCCTACAACCTCTGATTTGAGCCTGGGACTGTAACAAGGCCCAGAGTAGATTGGCCTGGGGTGGGATGATAAAAGGCTCTGTGAAACCTTGGCTGAGACCATAGGAGTAGTCTCAGAGGGTCCTTAAGAGCCTTGAGGCAGGAATGGCATATAGCTCTGGAGAGAGGGCGGGGCTGTTTCAGGGTGAAGCTTTAGCCCGAGGCCACCAAGTACACCTTAAACAGGCCCGAGACCCTCCTGCACTGCACCCTAGTCCAGACTCATCTGCCTCTCTTTTTCTGGGTTCACAGAGGATCCGGGCATCTGGGGTTATCCTGCTGGAAACCATCCTTTTTGGATCCCTGCTGCTCTACTTCCCTGTGAGTCTGTGGCTAGAGGCTGGGCCCACCTTCTAAGACCCCAGAAAATCCCAACCTGACACTCTGCAAACCCTCGGAACACCTCCTCCTCTCTGCCCTCTTGCAGGGATTCAAAGTCCTTGAATTCCCCCTATTCATACCCACCAAAGGCAGGCTGGTCTAGTGAGCTATGGAGTCAAATAGCTCAGATTTAAAACAGCTCTATGTCCTGCTGTGTGACACAGACAAGTGACCTAACCTCTCCGATACTTAAGCTGCTCCTCTGCAGAATGGAGATAGTGATGTTTCCACTGCTGCTGGGAGGATTACCAACAATGTGCTTAGTATAAGGCCAAGCACATAGTTGGAGCACGATGAAGAGCAGCTATTTTGGCCACCCCCCGCCTCTCAGGTCTTCATCTTGTACTTCAAGCCCAGTGTATTCCGCTGCATTGCTCTCCGCTGGGTCCGGCTGCTGGGTTTTGTCATGGTCTACGGCACCATTATACTCAAGCTCTATAGGTAAGGCCTGGGGTGGATTTTGCTGTCATGCTACTCACCCTAGGCCACCCCTGCTCATTCATGGAATGAGGTTCCTTAAAACTAGACCCTTGCCAGCCCCCATCACCTGTGAACCCATCACAATAGCCCTCTTCTCCATGTAATTTTTCGGGAAGAGAGGCAGTGTGGCATGGAAGGTGTGTGAAGGGGAGGAAGCAACGGACAGAGATCTCCCCCCCATTTCCACCATTCTCTAACCCTTGTAGAGTGCTCCAGCTGTTTCTGTCTCGAACGGCCCAGCGGGGTCCCCACCTCAGCAGTGGGCGGCTGCTACGGCGCCTGGGGCTGTTCCTGCTGCTTGTGCTGGGGTTCCTGGTGGTGTGGACGGCTGGAGTCCTGGAGCAAGGCATCCAACACACACCTCTGGTGACCCAAGGCCACACTCCCACAGGCCGCCACTTCTATCTCTGTCACCATGACCGCTGGGACTACCTCATGGTTGTGGGTGAGCTGCTTCTGCTGAGCCCAGCCTCAACCTGTCCCGGCAATGTACCTCTGGGGGTCCGCCTGTCCTGGGCCTCCTGCCTGTACCCAGATTCCTGGCTCTTGGCCCTCCTCAGCATGCCTGACAGGGAAATGGGCAGCATGTCCGCTGAGGTAGTGCCGACACTCTCGCTCCCCACCTCCCACAGCTGAGATGCTGCTTCTGTGCTGGGGCAGCTTCCTCTGCTATGCCACCAGGGCCGTGCCCTCGGCCTTCCATGAGCCACGCTACATGGGCATCGCCCTGCACAACGAGCTGCTGCTCTCTGCTGCCTTCCATGCAGCCAGGTGAGGGCAGACCTACCTATGGCCCCTCCACCCCAACACTGTTCCTCACCCACCTGGGTGAAGGAACTCCCATCCCATGGCCATTCTTCCAACACCGAGGGGCTTCAGCAAGGTGTGGAAGGCCTCTCACCTATAGCTCTCCCCCCACCTCACAGATCCCCACTTGCATCCCAAGCCTCATCCAGGTGAGGAGGCCCATCATCCAAGGAATGGAAGGACCTCCTACCCCTAATTTATTTCCCATTCCTAATGCCACCTCTCTAGCACCCCATCATGTCCCTACCCCCAATGTTTAATTCTTCCTGCCTTCTTCTCCCTTGAACATCAGGCATACGAACACCAGCACGTCCCTAAGAACTTAGCCCTGTTGTGGAGGCAGAATCAACCCACCAGGTGGTCCTTAACAGAACTGTGGAGCACAACTGTGTACTGTGGGCAGCCCAAGGCCAGTGGGAGTAGCCTGGAGAGCAAGGAGAAGGAAGGGTGCCTGGCTTACTCCACCCAGCACCTCTATAGACACTCAGGATTGGGGCTGGGGAGAAGGGCAGCTGGGTAGCTGAGGGGGAAGAGGCCACTCCTACACGCAGCTAACTTCTCCACCTTGCCCCCAGGTTTGTGCTGGTTCCCTCCCTGCACCCGGACTGGACCCTCCTCCTCTTCTTTTTCCACACCCACAGCACAGTCACCGCCACCCTAGCTCTGATCTTTATCCCCAAGGTGAGTTCTTCCCCCTCCTGGATATGACGTGAGTTGTGAGGGGACATACTCACATACACACACATAGAGTGGGACCAACTACCATGGATCTGCTGCTATTGCCGCAACACCACCCAGGTCAGGGTGAGGGTGACAGAAGGTGTGGGGCAGAGGGTGTGCATGTGTGAGAGGGTCAGAACAAGGAGCAGACTCTGGGGAGGAGTGGGAGAGGAGAAAGCTGCTGTTTCCTTCTGTTTCCAGTTCCTGGGCAAGAGAAAGGCAATGAGCTAAGACTGGAAGGGGTCCTCTGAGGCAGCTGAAAGGTTGGCAGACTCTGAGAATCTATCTGGAAGCAGTGCCTTATGGAAAGAGAGGTGGGGGGAAATGAAGGGCATGGCTAGGAATTACAGGGGCTTGGGGCTTAGAACCATCCCTGGTCTCTGAGCTACAGGGGAGGAGGGAAGCGGTCACTTATTCCATAGGACAGGCGGGAGTAGGAGTGGACAGGGAGCCAAGCTCAGTCTTCTCCCCTTCACGCCCCTCCCTGACCAGTTCCGAAAGCCAGGGGCCCCATCTCGGGAAGAGATCGTAGAGGAGGTGTACGAGGATGAGCTGGACCTGCAGCGCTCAGGCTCCTACCTCGACAGCAGCACTGCTTCAGCCTGGAGTGAGCGCAGCTTGGACCCTGGTGACATTCGGGTGCGTGCCACCCTCCCAGCCTCCTTTGGGTGCTGGCTTTTTGGACTAGCAGGGGGAGCGCTGTTGTCCTGCGACCTGGCTATGTGCTACAGCCCCTCTTTTTTCCCTAGCTTTCCCTCTCTCCAAGAACTGTTTGCCTTGCTTTTCCACCCATCCCCTAAACTGCTTCTTGGTTCCAAGGAGGCTACAAGCACCATCCACGTGCAAAGACCCCACAGTTCCAGAGCCCTGAGGCCTAGGCCACACAGCAAATTACAGGCAGAGCCATGAGTGGTGCCCTGATCCCTCGTGTCCTCCACATCCCTCAGGGGTATGGCAGGAATCCCCTCAGTCACCAGCAAATCAGGACAGGTGGTCAACCTGGGGCCGGCAGTGGGGCTGGGGTGGTTCAGGCAGTAAGTGATCACTGGGGATTTCCACTCCAGGATTCCCTTCCCTTGGACCTAGCAGGTCTTAGAGAAAGGAAGTTCTACTTGGGTCTTACACCAAAAAGCACCCTCTTATTGCCCTGATCAAGAGGATCATTAGCATCACAGGGACCCTGATGAGAGCCTCAGTGGGCAGAAAATGAGGAGACCTGGAGATCTAAGCCCATTGTTTTATAAGACTTCAGGGTGTGGGGACAATCTCATGAAGCCATTTTGTCCACCCTCTCCACCTCCACACCTGTCTTATTTACAGCCTTGCAACTGATGGGCCCCCACATTTCATAGTTCCTTCTGCCCTTCTACCCTCTGGGTATAGACTCCAACCCAGCAAGGAGGCCAGGGAGTGTGGGGCCCACTGCCCCGCACACCACCAAGCACCCTGGGACCTCTACTTTCTGGAGAGGCAGCCAGTCAATGTGCTCCCCCTGGGTTGACCCTTCAAAGCCCCATTCCATTGCTCCCACCTCAATATGGCACTTTACATGAGCCCTAGTTCCGTAATTTCCTATCAGTATTTTCTAGAAACAGAGGCTCAGAGAGGTAAAAAAAATTGGCTTGAGTCACGTGGTGGGCCAGCACTCTAGAATCCAGTTTTCCTGGCCTCCAAGTTTGTGATTTACAACCACAGTGCCCCCAGGAAAGGGAGTGAATGCTGAGTCCTCAGAGCTGGACTCAGGGCTGGAGAAAGCCCTCAGCATCAGATTGGCGCTGGCCTAGAGGAACAATAAGATGAGTTCTGAGAGTGTTTTAGAAGCAGGGAAGGGACACACCTTGGTGAAAAAGAGCTCTTTCAAAGAGGAGAAGAGCAGCACAGGCAGGGGATGGGGAGAGGTGACCCTTAGTGCCTCAACATCAGCTCAGCTCTGCTCTCCTCATCCCTCCCCTCAGGATGAGCTAAAGAAGCTTTATGCGCAGCTAGAGGTCCACAAGACCAAGGAAATGGCTGCCAACAACCCCCACCTGCCCAAGAAGCGGGGCAGCTCGCGCCAGGGGCTGGGGCGCTCCTTCATGAGGTATCTGGCCGAGTTCCCCGAGGCCCTGGTGCGGCAGCACTCTCGGGACTCGGGCTCCGTGGGCCGCAGCAGCCTGCCTGGCTCCTCCCGCCGCAGGCTTCTCAGCTCCAGCCTCCAGGAACCCGAGGGACCACCGGCCCTGCGCAAGTCCCGCAGCAGCTACGACCACTGCAGGGAGCAGGAGCCGCCTCTCCTTGACTCACTGCTGAAGAGGAAGCTGGCCAAGAAGGCCTCAAGGGGTGAGAGCCGGGATTCGGTGGAGGGACCCCCTGTCCTCGGCTTCAGGTCTGCCAGCGCCCACAACCTGACGGTGGGAGAGAGACTTCCCAGAGCACGCCCTGCTTCCCTGCATAAGTCACTCAGTGTCGCGGCTGGCTCCAGGGAAAAGGCCCTGCTCCTGGCCAGTCAGGCCTACCTGGAGGAGACCTATCGGCAGGCGAAAGAGCGAGAGGAGCGAAAGAAGGCAGAGGCGGCCGTGGTGAGTCCAGTGCGGAGGCCATCAGCCAGGAAGCTAGAGCGAGCTCGGGGCTCCCCGCTGTCGGCCCCACCGTCCCCGGCCAAGAGCAGCAGCCTGGACAGCTCCCATGCCTCTAAGCAGCTTCATGAGGAGGCTGGGAAACGACTGCCTCACCCACCCATCAGGCACCAGGTCTCCACACCCATCTTGACCCTGTCTGGGGCCTACCTAGGAGAGCCAAGATTGCTGTCGCCCACTTGCATCTTGGCTCCAGCTCTGATGCCAGCTCCAGCCGTGGCACCAGCTCCTGCCCTAGCTCCTGCCCCAGCATCCTCTCAAAGCCCCAGCTTGCTTACCTTCATCTGCCCCTGGGAGAATGCAGAATTACCAGTCAGAAAAGAAAATGCAGCCCAAGAAGGCCCCTCAGGGCCAGAGCGAGGCAACCACTCCCCGGCCCCTGCTCAAACCAGGATCTGGAGGACCCTCTCGGTTGCAGTAGAAAAAAGGGGGACTGGGGAGAATGAAATGGACACAGAAGATGGAGATCTCCAAGGGGAAGCTGAAGGCAAGGACGAGGACAGGCCCAAGATCTTCCCTAAATCTCACAGCCTCAAGGCCCCCAGTCAGCAGGGTTCCATGCGCAGTCTGGGACTGGCTATCAAAGCTCTGACCCGTTCTCGGAGCACATACCGAGAGAAGGAGAGTGGTGAAGAGAGTACTGAGAGAGGGGAGAAGAGCAGAGTTTCAGGAGAGAGTAAGGAGGCAGCCCCCAGATCTCCCAGGGTGGGCCGCCCCAAGGCAGTGAGTAAACAGGCTGCCCTTGCCCCCTGTGATGACGAGGAGTCCCTCCAGAACCAACAGAATGCTCATACCAGCAGAATGCTCCAGGTGTGTCATCAGGAGGGCAGCAGAGAACAAGACAGAGGGAGGAGGGCATCCCAGGGCTTGGTGGAGGGCAAAGCTGAGAAAGCAGGCAAAATGGGGCCTGCCACACTGAGACAAGGCAGGCAGGGCACAGATGGGGACAAAAATGCTGAACGAGCAAAAGAGGTCGCTGGGGGGTGGCAGGAACGGCCTAAAGCTTGCCTCCAGCCCCTGGGCAGTGGTGCCCACAGGGTGGCAGAGGTATGCCCCTGGGAAGTACCCAAGTCAGAAATGTGGCCACTTGACAGTAGCAACAAAGCTGAAATCTGCCCCTGGGAAGTAAGTGAAGGAACCCTTGAGAGGGGAGCACTGAGGCAGGATCTAGAAGATAGGCCCCAAGAAGAGATGGGGAAGGCCCCAGAAAAACTAGCACCGAAAGATGTGGTTGCCACTGCTCGGAAAAAGCCAGAGAAGCTGGTAAGGGGGCAGAAGGCAGTGTGTCCCTGGGAAGGCACCGATCCTGGAGGACTGTCCCCTCCGTCAGCCCCTCAGAATACTGATAGAAGCAAGGGCAGGTCTGAGGCAGTGGGCAGTGGGGAGGCGAGGGAGGTGGCCATGTGCCGGTGGGAAGCCACTGGCCCAGAAGCTTGTAAAGCTGACATGGCCAAGGCAGAGGTCTGTCCCTGGGAGGCAAGTGGAGGAGGAGAGAATGGGAAACCAAGCCAGAAGGTAGCGAAGGAGCTTCCCCAGGAAAAGTTGAAAACTCCCAAGAAAGGAAACTTTTGGAAAGAACAGAAACTGGGTGGAGACTGGGAGTCTCTCTGTCCATGGGAGAGTACAGATTTTCGGGGTCCCTCAGCGGTCTCAACCCAGGCCTCAGGTATCCCGGAGTGCTCAGGGAGTTTGGGCAGTGGCATCACTGAGGTGTGTCCATGGGAGGCAGGAGATGTTCCTGCTCCCAAAAAAGCAGAGATCTGCTCCTGGGAGCTGGGCGCTGAGAGAGTGGGGAAAGAAACAGCGAGTCAGGGGACAGGTGGAGAATCTCTCCAGGAAAAGGAAAAAGCTTCCAGCAAAGGAAGTTCCGGAGAGATGGAGGAACAAGCTGTGAAGACAGTGCAGAAAGTCAGTCAGCTGCGGGAGGCGGTCTGTCCCTGGGAAAGCACAGCCTCTGAGCACTCCAGCCCGTATGTAGACAATGCCTTGTCCAAGTCTGGAGGCCAGCCCCCAAACAAGGACGGAAGCAGAGTGACACAGGTATGTCCACGAGAAGACAGCAAGCCACAGGTAAGGGAAGCAACACCTGCCGAAGCAGAAACCTATCCCTGGGAGGTAAACGAAAGAACAAAAGGGGACTGGACATCGGGACAGGCTCCAAAAGGAAGTGAATCTCAAAAGGACCAGGAGAAAATGTCTGGACAACCAGGAATCACAGAAGCAGATGCCACAGCTTGGGAGGAGCCTGAGGGGCAGATCCCAAAGCAGGAAGCAGTGTGTCCCTGGGAGAAGGTGGACCCTAGCAGTCTCCCCCGACAGCCGGGCTCTCAAGACACAGATAAACCCAAAACCAGTTTCCAGATGTCAGGCAGCGTGGGAAGCAAAACTGCAGAGATCTGCCCGTGGGACGCAGAGGAAACCCTGATTACAGAGAAGGCACGTATCTGTCCCTGGGAGGTAAGTGCTGGAGCAGTACAGGAAAGGCCTTTGGGAGTTGAGGCCATTAGGAAATTTCCAAATGACAAAGGAAAGGCTTCAGGAGAGTGTGGCCTTGAGGCAGCCGTTGCTGCTCCACAGAAGCCAGAGAGGCCAGCTCAAGAGCGGGAGGCGCCCTGTCCTTGGGAAGGTTTGGATCCAGGGGGCTCCTCTCAGCATGCACGTGTTCTCAACACGGATGCAGTGAAGGCTGGACCCCAGGACCTGGACAGCGTGGGCTGCAGGCCAGCTGAAGTATGTCCTTGGGAAGTAGAGGAAGTGCCTACCACTGAAAAGGCTGAGGTCTGTCCTTGGGAAGTGAATGAAGGAGTGACTGAGAAGGGATTGGAGCAGGAGATGGGGAGTGAATCAGCAGGGCAGAAGAAAGCTCTAGAAAAAGGGAGACTTATCTCCCTGGGAGAAGACATATCAAAATGGGAGGCAAAACTGAGTCAGGAGCAGGAATCTGTTTGTCCTTGGGAGAACACGGACTTGACGGAACCCTCTGCCCAGGCCCCTGAAGTCTCAGGCTTATCCAGCAGCTTGAGTAGCCAAGTGGCAGAGGGGCATTCCTTGGGAGTCAGTGATGAGGTAGCAGAGAAAGGGGCCCCGAGGCAAGATGCAAAGAGGGGCTCCCACCCAGAACACATGCTAAGCCAAGAAAAAGCTGCAGGTTCAAAAGCAGAATTTACTATTGAAGATGGGGAAAACACAAACAAGGAACAGCAATCTGTCTGTCCATGGGAGAGCTTGGCCCCAGGGGGCTTTTCCTCCCACCCAGACACTCAGCGCACAGATCAACTGAAAACCAGCTCCCAGGGGCAGGTCAGTGTTGGGGGCAGGGTCGCTGAGGTGTGCCCATGGGATGTTCCCCACTCAGATGCTTATACACCTGATGGTCCCACCCAGGACGAGATCTGTCCCTGGGAGAGGAGTGAACAAATTCCTCAGAAAAGGGTGTTGAGACAGGATGGAAAAGGGGAATCTCAAGAGCAGAAGGTGAAAGCCCCAGGAAAATCAGAGCCCAAAGATGTGGCGATTCAGAAGCTGGAGAAGGCAGACAGGAAGCAGGAGGCTGTGTGTCCCTGGGAGAGTCAGGACTGTGGAAGTCCCTCTCCACAACCGGCCCCAAAAGCTTCTAACAGAAGCAAAGGCAGCTCTGAGGCAGCAGGTGGTGTGGGGGCCAGGGTAGCAGATGTGTGTCCGTGGGAAGTGGAAGAGTCTCCGTCTGTCAAGAAAGCCGAGATCTGCCCCTGGGAGATGAGTACAGGAGCAGCAGAGAAAGAGGGGCTGGAACAGAAGGTGGACAGAGACTCACAAGGGCAAGGAGAGATGTTCCCTCCAAAGGCAGGCTCTGGAGGGACTGAAGAACACTTTTCAAAAGCAGCAGCAAAACTCAGCAGAGAGCAGGAGACAGTCTGCCCATGGGAAGGCTCACCTTCGGGGCTGCTCTTCCTCCAGCCAGATGCTCTGGACACCGACCAAGCCAAAGTCAGTCCTCACAAAGCAAGCAGTCTGGGAACCAGGATAGCAGAGCTATGTCGATGGGAAGTCACAGATCCAGAAGGAAACAAAATAAAGGGCACTATGGCAGATATATGTCCCTGGGAGGGAATTGGAGCTCCATCTGAGGAATCTGGCCTCCTGGCTGTAACTGCAACTCAGACAGAAATGTTCATCCCCACAGCCTATGAGAAACCTCCATGCCTTTCAGTCCAGAGACCTCTGGAAAGCCTCCTTCCGGAAAGCAAAAGTCCTCGCCCTGAAGTGAGCAAGCCAGACAGTACTCTTTCTCTGGAAGGTGCCAGGGAACTCCAAAGAGCTTCAGCACTTGGACTAGGAAGCAGCTTAGCCCCAGAGCCAAGTCTCCAAGAAGCCAAGGCTCCGAAGTTTTCCTCTTCAACTGAAGACAAAGAAGCAGTGATTTCTGAAATGCAAAATAAAGAATTTGCTCTTCCGAATGTCTATCCTTGGGACTGGGAGTAAGCTGCATTGGATGAGGTCAAACATAGAGCTAGTTTTCAGGAAATCAAAGTCCTTTCCAAGCCCTTTGTTGTCGTTATGTGCTATCCAACCGGACCCAACTCATAGCAACCCCTCCTCCTCCTTGGGTTTCTGAGGCGGTATCTCTATGGAAGTAGATTGCCCAACCTTCCTTCTGAGGAGTGGCTGGTGGGTTTGAACCGCCAGCCTTCTGGTTGGTGGTCAAGTGCCTTAGGCACTATGCTACCAGAGTTCCCTTCCAAGCCCTAGGCATTCTCAAAGAGTCGAGTAAAAAACACTTGGTCACATCCCCTCCTTGGGAAGGCCCAAAGTCAATTCATTCCAAAAACAAACCGTGTAAGAGGGAGCAGCCTGGACCCCAATAGGAGGTCCCACCTTCTCTTCACCTTTAACTCTTCTTCCTATTCCAGGGGACAAAGGCTGGCCCCCTGCTTCTAAAGAATCCTCCCATCCAGCTAGAATACTCAATACAAGCCATTTGAGTCTGAACATGCCCCTATAAAGCCAATGTCAGGGGTCAAAGGAAGTTAGTGCCAAGCCCACAATGTCTCAGAAGGAGACCTCACTCTTCTCAAGTCTACAAATGGCTGTTTCTTGAGAAGAAACACAAGGCATTGATAATATAGGGACTGGGAACCATAGAAAACTCCTGACTCAGGGATTTATGCCTCTGCAACAATGGCTGTGGTGTACCTGGGATGGGACAGCTCTACAGATCACCATAGGAAGCTTAAGAAGCCATTAAATTCAAGTTTAAACAAGCTACATCAGGGGAAAAAAATGGACTCAAAACAGGCACCTGAATGCCTTAAGGACCCTGCCATTTTGACTTTGGATCTCCTGTTTCTGCTTTATTGATTCTCACACCTGCTCTGCTAGGCTGCTTAAGTAGACATTCAGGCACTCTTACATCCATACCACCCACCTGGCATCCAGAGTAACTCAAGAGACCAAGAACACAGAAGGAAAAGTGATTTCCCCAGCTCCTCCCCAGCCCGGTCAAGGCAGAGTTCTCCCTTCAAGACATCCTCTCCAAAAGACAAGCCTCCTAGATTTTTTTTAGATGCTCTCCCCCTTCCTCCCTAGGCTATCTCTTGCCAGTCTCCAGAGCTCATCTCCCTGGCCCCATTCTCCTCCTCCAGCCTTTCAGTGCTGTCATCAGAAGGACCCATCTCCGCTGCGAATGTAACTGAAGCCAAGAAGTATCTGGTTCCGATGGGAGAACACTCTAAATCATTTGCTCCATAACAAAGGGTCCAAATCAGAGTCTTCTTCCCAAAGAAGCCTGGGAAAGAAAGGAGGTGCTGTTCATAGCCAGCACTGTAACTGCTTCTGCCCTCAGAGTGGTGCAATGGGGCAGGTTAGAGGCCTGAGAGCAGGGCAAAGGATGTTGTATAAATACAAAGCCTTCTTTCTTAGGAAACTCTCTCTAGCTCAAGCTCAGCTCCCCTCTGCCAACAGTCAGTTCAGGCTAGCTACCCTTGCCTAAAAAGCTAGGGAGGAAAGTGATGGGATTAAAAGGTATTTCCAGAGGGAAACAAGGAGAAAAACACTGGTACAAAGAAGTCCCAGGACTGGCAGGAGAGAAGTGAAGATGGAAACAGGCAGGCCAAAAATGCAAAGCTGGGCAGGGGCACTAAAGATGGCAGTAAACCCTGCCCTCTGACTGTAGATACTGATGTCACTCATGTGGATGAAAAAGTCAAAACAAGGAGACCAAGTATCCAGTGGGAAAATATTAAGTCGGCAAGCAAATACTTCATGCAGTTTCAGGACTACATAGAAACAACAGCAAAGTCTCCATTCCCAAAAGGGAGCAGCAGAAGGTATGGATGACCCCACTCTCTTTCAGGGGCCTGAAGCCCTCCTTCCCATATCCAGACCCTCCCATTTGCCCTTGCTCTGGGATTTCAGAGCAGCAATGATGTCTGTCTGTAGAGCTTTGGCAAATTAACCCAATAGCTTCTGAGTCAACCTGAATTTTGGTAACTTTGTTTCCTAGAACAATCCCATTGAGTCTGGTCTAACTGGGAGCAGCAAAGTTGACCCCACTTCAAATCTTGTGGGGAAAAAAAAAAAAAAAATCCATGGGGGAACAAAATAAAGAATGCTTTTTCTCGACCAATGCAGTTTGCTCTAGATTATTGACGGTGGTGATTTTCTTTCTCAAAGTTTTTGAACAGGAGCAGTAGACAAGGAAGGAAAGAACAATGCCTGCTTAAGTCCACAGTGACAACATTGCAATCTTCAGGCTTTCAGAGTGGTGCAGCTAACTCTGCCAGCGCTAGCTCTGGGGCTGACACTACAGATGATGGTCTCTGCCTGGTGCCAATCCTTCACATCTGGGGCCATTTGCTCAATTGGATTTGGTTCCAAGGGAAATGAACATTGCATTTATCATCTGGTTCCCCGGTGGCAACTATTGCTTAGCTGCTATTTAGGATTATCTGGAGACCATGAGACAGATCCAGGGGAGTGCTTACTTGAAGCACTGTTTCGCCTTATTCAGAGAAATCGATGTATCGTTTGCCCAGTAAGTGTGCCTTTTTGTTTCTCTGCTTTCCCACCTTCCCTGGATTACCTTTCCCTCCTCCATACTCCCCAGTTGTGACTCCTGCTCAAAGCAATCCCTTTCTCATTTTGCTCTAATCCGGAGCTCAAAGAGGATGTGAGCAGACCTCAGTTGGACAGTAATGCTACAAACTGATGTGCATTTTAAGCCAAAGGGGTTGACTAAGCAGCATGAGGAGAGTGGCTGCTCTGGGTTAACCCACTAGTGGCTTGTCTTCCCTAAGCATATACATCTTTGTTTCCACAGGCAGCACTCAGTAAAAACACCAATTTTCCCCAGTGAGACCTGACCTGTTTACTCCTCAGCTGAGATGGTAGCTTTAAAAGACTTTTGAAGAGTTAACCTAGTCTCAGTCTGATTCTAGTTTCTTTGGATTCTACTCTCCAAACAAGGTCAAGGTCAAAACAGAGTAATCCTTACCCTAAATGTCAAAATCCCTTACCTTAAATGTCAAAATCCCTTACCCTAAATGTCAAAATCCTTTTTTTTTTTTTAAAAAAAAGTAGGAAAATTAGGAGAAGCTCACAATATGTTGATGAAAGTAATAGCATTACAGCTAGTCTGTAGTTGGTACAGAGTGATTTCCCTTGTCCTATCTCAAATGATCCCACACAAGCATACAAAGTCCCACATCCTCCCCGACAGGCCAGCTGGAGCAAAGAGTGGCTGGGCTGTTTGACTCAACACAGGTTCATACTCTGGTATATACGCCTTCCCAATGCTGGGCTGGAAATAATAATAATAACCATCTCCAGGAGGTGCCTAAAATCAGGGAACAAAGGCTTACAAATTTCCCAAATGTACCAACCCCTTCATGGCCCATTCCTCCCCCCAGGCTTCCTAGGATCATATCAGGATGCAGCTGATAATTAAGAACACAATCCATTTGCTCCAGGTTAAATGATTTCTTTGGACTTACATTCTTCTATGAGATACAAATACAGATTCAAGGAGTTAGTGGATGAAGACTCTCTTAAATAATATTTGTTGCTGCTGCTGCTGCTGGGTGCTACAGAGGCGATCCCGACTCATAGTGTCCCTACAACAACAGAACGAAACACTACCGGGTCCTACACCATCCTCACAATCATTGCTATCCTGGAGCACACTGTTGCAGCCTGTCTCAATCCATCTCATTGAGGGTCTTCCTCTTTTTTGCTGACCCTCTGCAATATTTTATAAGCAGTAATAATTCTCCCCAAGTCTGGATTTCTTAGAAGTTACATCACTCACAACTAATCTTGCCTTCCATGTCTGCTATCTGAAGGCTGATCTACCTCCAGCTTGAATCAGGTCAAATGTACAGAACTTTGATAGTGTTCTTCAACACTTTGATAGTGTTTTATTTCAGACAACGATCCTTGGCGTGTGGTTAGAAAGAGAACGCTCCTAGTTTGCTCCCAGCAGTCACTGATGTGGGAAAAACTGTTATCAGATATTCTCTGAAACATACCATTTTTCATCTAGACTCAAAAGCTAGATACACAATTTTAAAAAAAAAGAAGGAAGAAGTGGAGGTCCATGGCTCAGCATACCCCACCTGGGTCCAGCCATCAGCCACGGTTGTTGAGGATGACATTGCTAAAAAGACCCAAACAGGAGAGGAGAAAAGTAGTTCTATTGCATGGCTGAGACATATGACTTCACAGCTGCTAGAATCTAGACTTCACAGCTGCTAGACTCTAGATTTCACAGCTTACAGCCACCTCATCATGCATGTAGAAATCTTTTTTGCCATTAGGCTAGTTGAGGTTTATGAGCCTCCTCTTGTGGTTCTTCATAGTCTTCCCCTGGTTTCAGCTGGGGGCCAGGGATCATCACCGTCTGAAAAAGCAGGAAGATGAGTTGCCCACCAGCCAACCCTATGATTTATCCAGGAGTGATACCCACTCCTCCAGCATTCCCCCTCCCTGGTACTGCATCACCTCCTGTCTCCACTAGGAGAAGCCCAACAGGAGTGGCTTAGGATGCCAGAACTACTTGCCTCAACCATGCAAGCTCCATTACCTTCAGGATAGGCTGCTTAGGGGGTGCCCACTGGGGGACAATCTTGCCATGCATTCTCCAGCTCCCATAGGGGTTCACCAAGTGTTTTTCAAACACAACATACTCTAGAACATCTTTGGGTACATCTTCCTGTCCATACATCAACCGACCAAACCTATCATAGATGGCCAGACTCTGTGAGGATGAAAGTAAATCCAATCTTAGTTCTTGGAGTTTTACATTTTGCTACACAATTACGAAACAACCTAACAAAACTTTTAATAGGTGGGAAAAAAAATGCTCAGAATTCTGAGTGTAGACTTAACTGATCAACTACTGACTCTTTACTCTTAAGAGTTTTTTTGATGGGGATGGAAGAATGGGAGAGAGTTGAGACCAGGGACGGTGGAACAGAATAGCTTCACTATGTGCTGCAGTGAAGTTAACATCTAGTGGTAGGAAGGGAGCAGTAACAGAACAGGGAAAGCCGTGGTGAGCCTTTCCTTAGAACCTCCAGTCCTGAGCAGTACTCCAGAGGTAGGTGCCCACCCGAGAGTGAAGTATAGCTGGGAAGAAAGCAGACTGGTGCCCCTACCTGCCTGGTGTGCATGCGCACAGTGACTTGGCCGTATATATTGCCCTGGTTCACCAGGCTTGAACAGCGAACCTGAACCACCTGGGGTGGTTCCAAAGATTCCACAAAGCTCCAACGGACAGTCTTATATTGGATGTCCCAGACCATGTCCTAAGGGCAGAGGAGAACAAGTGCAACTGGGGTTTTCCCTCCTTTGAGGGAAGCTGGTCTTGTTCTATCTGTTCTCGTTTCCTGCTATACTACAGCCCACATGCCACACCTCCCCCCAATGCCTTCTGCTGCCTGTTTTCTCTCTCACCTTTAAGCTCCTGACTACGGCATTAGTTCATCTGGAATATACCTCATGACAACTCTTGCATGTATCTCTGATGACCACACACACACACACACACACACACGTATATTTTTTTTTCCTCTCACCTTTTAGTAGTAAAGGGTGGGAATTTTGCAGGGAAATAAAGGTTAAACTGCTAAGAATAGGGGTGCTAAGACTGGGGTGGTTAGGCTGAATTGACAAAAACTGAAGTTTTCTTTCTGAAACCTATAACTAAACCAAAGTGTCCTCATTCTTAGCTGTCTCCTCTAAAGTACCTAGTATCACATTGAGCACACAAAATAAACCTCCTGAATTCTTGTTAAATACTTTATTACATTGTAGGCATGTACAGGTCTGGCCTAACATAACCCATACCCTGACCTCAGGATCTGCACCGTGGTTTCAGCACTGTTTGCTAATGGACTTCCTCTTTCCTCATTTGCCATGGCCCTTACTAGAGTTTGTGTCAAGTCACTATCATTCAATAATGGAATTTAAACTTGCACCTTATACTTCATGTACTTTCAAAACTGATTCTTTTAAGAAAACCAAATGCAATGTCTAGAATCTGCTCATTCAGACATCCCCACAGTTCTAAGGAGGATGAGAACCTACCGGAAAACAGTGTTCTGTAACCAAGGTATGAAGCCGATCGTGGTCTGAACTAGAAAAAAAGAAATACATCTTTGACTCCTACTTTTATAATACCATTTTATAATACCATGTGTAGAAGTTGAAAATATTTGGTAATTTAAATTTTTTTTTTTAAACAACAGAAAACAATTCAACTCAATTTCACAAACATTTTCTGCACACCAACTATAAGCCAAGTAATGTGCTAAGGTCTGGGGACAAAGAGATGAATAATAACATGACTTATCAGAAAACCTTGAGATCTAATAGCAGAATAAAGTTATGCTTGAGTCTCAAGAACAGAAAGAAATTCTGTCATTATCCTAGATCATTAAGATGGGCACGAGACCCTCACTGGGACATGAGGATTGATTTTTGCTCTAATCTTTGGGCAACAAAGTCCAACACAAATAATAATCAAGGGCTCATCTGATCTTCCTGTACTCTGACACATCATCAGTACCAACTAGCTTGGTGCTGATTTACGTGATCTTAGTAAGATAACCTTACATTAACATCTCTAGCCAGAAAATAATCATTTGTCTTTTCTGGTTCTTTCTTTCTTTTTCCCTATCTTTGCTGCTGCCAGAGTGACCTGGTCATACTGACTTTATGCAGTCAATAGGTAGAAAACAAACAGCAAACCCCAACCCCCGCAGATGAGATTTCAGAGAGTTCCCTAACTCAGGAATCTTAAATAAACCTAAGACCACAGACCAGCTTCTTTCAGATACACACATGGCTTTTCCCTATAATTTAATCTTTTTTGAAGAGTGTAACTCTTTGCCCCCTTTGAAAAACCTCATCTCTAATTCCAGAGTGGGTAAGACATTTGTTCTATCTGCTTCAGTTTTACCTCTATCCCTAATAGGAGAGAGTCTAAGTCATTCCCCACACCATAGCTCTAAACTGGAATGGCTACCATGACTGGTACCAGTGAATGAACTCTTCCTCCTCACTATCCTGGCTTAGAAATCTTCGGTAGAAATAAATTTCCTTTTCTATGAGTTCACTTACCATTCTGCAGTGCAACTTACCCTGAGAAATAAAAGGAAGACATCTGCTCTGGCAACATAATGGACTGGACTAATGTGGAACTATTCCTGCTATAAACATCTGGAAATGTTGGATCAAATATAACAACACACAAACACACACACTCTTAAATACTCCAGGCTAGTTCACAAGAAAGAAAGGTAAATCCCCAGATGCCACAAAAAAAGAGGGAACTGAAAGCCCAAACGGAAAACGTGCAAGCTGATGATACCATGATGGCCTGAGGGATGATGAATGGATCCAGAAATAGGATCTAATGGCGCTACAGCTTGACTTTTCCTGAAAACTTGAATCTTTACAGGGCAGGGACTTGGAATTGAGATCCCTGCATAAAGCTATGACCCAAAACAGGTTGCAGCTAGAGGGAAAGGAGACTAGAAAAACAGTCAACCTAGAGACAAAGTTTGGTCTATGGCCATACCACCCTGAACACGCCCGATCTCGGAAGCTAAGCAGGGTCAGGCCTGGTTAGTACTTGGATGGGAAACAAAGTTTGTATATGTCCAGAATTGTGAGTGGAAAAACAAGCAAAAACCTGTGAAAAATTAAGTCCCCAAGCCTACAATATAATATCCAGGTTTGGCAATAAAAGTTGTTACCTATATGAGTCAGGAATTCCTAAACTAAATAGCAGGCTTCATAAGGATATATACAACGATATTATTCGTGTAAAAATTTAAAACATATAAAATAATACCATATGTTGTTTAGGTATACACATATAATGAAAGTATAAAAATATACATGACAATAATACTTAGGATAATGATTATCTCTGGGAAGGATAGTGGTTATCTCTGGGAAGGGAACAGAATGGAGAGATGGGGCTTTAGATGTATCCATAATGTTTTATTTCTCCCCTTCCAACCAAACAAAAGATTTTAAAGCAAATCTGGCAAAATGTAAGGATATATTAATATGGGTTGGTACTTTTCTACCATGTGTGAAATGTTTCATAATTTATAATTTTTTTTAAAGAAAGAAAACAAAATCATTAATGCATTTAGAGTGTAAGTTTTGGGTCCTATCTGAAGTCTGGCCACAGTTCCAAGAATGTCAAGAATGGTCTAAGGACTAAAGATCATTCCTGGCAAATTTCACCTCCCCAGCAGATCTTACTTTCCTTTCCTTAGCTGAACCAAGAAACTCTTGGAAATTTTTAAAAGAAGCTTACTCAAAATAACTAAGAAAAGGGAAATTAAACACACAAAAAGGATCAGGATGAATTAAGGAATCGGGTGTGGTGAGAACAGCAGGCATTCCAGTCCAGAGTCCCAACAGCTACTGCTGGAACTGGAACAAATTAAATGGTGAAAGGTTCTAGAAGCTGAAAGTAGCAGCTTAGGACAGCGTCAGTCACTAATTATTTCCCACATAGAAAGTTCTCTCACTCCAGAACCCCCCCTTTTTTTTTTTAATTGTTATTGTGGTTTGGGTAAAAAGTTTACAGAGCAAATTCATTTTCCATACACATTTAGTTTCACGACATTGACTACAATTCCCTAGAACTCTTATTTGGAAAAAAAATAATCTGTTCAAAACCTAAGATAATAGGTGCAAATAGAATGGGTAAAAGATAGGGAATCCACTTACTTGTTTAGACAAAGGTGAGCTTCAACGAAGATATCCTTAGCTTTTTCAGGGAAGTCCTTTGTTTTAAAATTTGCATCATATTCTCTTATTTTCCGGATTCTGTAAACGTAAGCATGAGAATTTTTTTTTTTTCTATTTTTTTTTTTTTATTAGGATTTGGGTGAAGATTTACAGAGTAAATTCACTTTTCATACAGCAGTTCACATATACTTTGTCTCATGTCATTGACCAAAATTTACAATGCAGCAGCTCCCCTCCCACTTCCTCCCCATAGTTACCTCCTCCCAGTGTCCATCCCTTCATACCCTTCTGCACCCTGAGCTATCTCCCTGTGCATAAGCAGCCCTTCCTTCTCCCATGATTGTTCTCTCCAGGGCGTGTGTCTACTTGAGGTAAATGTTTAACTCACATGCCTGTACTTTGTTTGGCTGGAAACCACAGTTGTGGGTTCAATTCCAGACCTGAAGGGCAGCTAGGGGCCATAGTCTCAGTGGTTACACCAGGCTCTATTGGACCAGCAAACCTGGTCCCCACCTTCTTTTTTTTTGCCTCCAAATGATTTTGAGTTTTGTACCACATTGTTCTCCCTCTTTATGCAGGATCTCCTACATCCCTTCCAAGTGGATGGCAGTGGTAGCTGGGCACCATCTAGTTCTTCTGGTCTCATAGTTGTATAGGCTGCAGATCGGATGGTGTACCAGTCACTAGGACTGATTGTTTCCATTAATTTTGGTTTTCTTCTTTCTTCTTGATGAGGAGAGACCCACTGTTGCATCTAGATGGCAGCTTGCTAGCTTTTAAGGCCCCAGTCGCTACTCGCCAAAGTAGTAGGTGGAACAATGTTTTGTACAGTATGTTATGCCAATTGAACTTGATGTCCCCTGCGACTATGGTCCCAAGCCCGCAGGATCAACTACTCGGTCCCTCTGGGTAGCTGGCTGTGACCAAGTAATGACCATAACCTTACCCCTTGTCAGCTCTACTATACACCTGGGAATTCTGATCATTCATATGAACTTATAGGCCCATTGTCTGCCAACCCTATATATGATCTTGGATACACTCTCCATTTAGACATACCTAATTGTTTAGCTTGTTCACCCATCTATCCGTCCCTATACCCATGTTTGCTTTCACTGACAACTCAGTACTGTATATGCAAAGGGGTTCATATTTGTTGTCTGTACTGCCCATGTAACTCTCTATGTCTTTCTCATCCTCAATGCTGCCATATTGGTCACTCACATTTGGTACATTGCCCTTCTCTTCACCCAAATCAATATTTATCTCTATCTATCTAACAGCATTCCCTCCCCTCCCCTCCCACCCCTGGTAACCAACAAAGAAAATGTCCTCCAATAGATAAACCTTTCCTTAACTTTTACAATAACGGACTAATACAATATTTGTCTTTTTGTGACTGACTTATTTCGCTCAGCATAATGTCCTCCAAGTTCATCCACGTTATGCGGTGTTTTGCAGATTCTACATTATTCTTTAGCGTTGCATAGTATTCCATTGTGTGAATGTACCAAAGTTTGGTTATCCATTCCTTAGTTGTTGGACATCTAGGTTGTTTCCAAGTTTTGGCTATTGTAAATAGTGCTGCGATGAACATCGGCGTGCATATATCTGTTCTTGTTATGGCTCTCACTTCTTTAGGGTATATACCTAGTAATGGGATGGCTGGGTCAAATGGTATTTGTATTTCCAACTTTTGAAGGAATCGCCATACTGCTTTCCACAATGGTTGTACCATTTTACAGTCCCACCAGCAGTGTATGAGAGTCCCAATCTCTCCACAACCTCGCCAGCATTTGTTATTTTCTGTCTTGTTGAACTTTGCTACTAGTGCTGGAGCAAGATGGTATCTCATTGTTGTTTTGATTTGCATCTCTCTAATAGCTAATGATCGTGGAGAATATTTTTAAAGATTTCTCAGCTTACAGTATCGTTTACTAACTTCTGTCCAATTATTCAATAATCACTTTTTAAATGCATCAAGTCTTATAAATTCAATCGTCTATCTTGAATCAACAATTTTAAAGAACAAAGCCCTCCATAATGAAATTTCAGAATTCTAAAACCAAAGAAAACAAATTTGCCCTGTGAACTTTCGCCCAAATCCCGACATAAATAAATAAATAAAAGAAAGTATCATATAAACATTAAGAAAGAAAAAATTGGTTTCATACAAAGGAACAATGGTCAGAATGACAGTGGGTTTCTAAATAGCAGCATTACAGCTAGAAAGACTATGGAATAAGGTACAGGGGATTTTAGTTGAGGGAAAAAAGATATTTCTACTGAAGATTTCTACCTGGGAAAACTGTAAGTCAAATAAGGAGCAAAAGATTTTGCTGATGAGCCATCCTCGCCTCCTATGTACCCCGATCTATTTTCCACACTGTAGCCAGAGTAAATTTTTGAAAAATCAATTCTCATCAAGTCAATTCCTTCATTTAAACTATGGCTTTCCACTGCCTTCTGGATAAAGTTTAAATTCCTTAGCATGGCTCTGCCTACTGGCCCTTCTCTGTGGTCTCATTTTCATTCCCCTCTCCTATTCACTTTAGCCATACTGGCTTTTTTCCAGTCCTTCAATTTGCCAAGCTCTTTCCATCTCAGAACCTCTGCTTACGCTGTTCTCTCTCTCTAGAACAATCCTTTAGGTCCCAGCTTTCAATATTATTCCCTCAGGGAAGCCTTCCCTGTCACATGCTCCCACAGTGCTCATACTTCACAAATCCTGTAATTATTGAATTGTGTGCTGTCAGTCTCAATGACCGTTTTCCTCCTCTACATGATAACTCCATGAGAGAAACTACTGTGAACACTATCATCAAAGAGCCCAAAGCTCAGGAGAGAAACAAGTGAAAGAAAATCACCGCAGCACAGAGTTATTAGAAATAGTAAGCATAAGGATACAATTATAGTAAAGACAGCTCCAGAAGGAGTAAGAGAAGGCTTAAAAGTGGACATGATGACTGAATTAAGTCTTGAGGAGTAAAATGAATTCTCTGGTAAAAAAGGGGAAAAAGACATTTTTCAGGCAAAGGAAAGGACATGCAAAGGCACAGAAGCATGGCATAGTATAGTCAAAGGAATTGCAATCTGCTCAGAAATGTTAAGTTTCTGGTGAGAAAAAGGAAATAAAGGGGCAGATGGTGGAGGCAAGGCAAGCACCAGATTATGAGAAACCTTGAATGTCACTGAAGAAATACGGATTTTATTCTCCAGGTCATAAGAAGCCACAAAGAGTTTTAAGCAGAGAAGAAAATATGATCTGCTATTTAGAGAAATAAATGATAAATTGTGGCCACACGAAGAATTAACATTGATTCAGTAGTATTACTTATTCACATAAGCCTATACATAATCCTGAAGAACTCGTTTCAGAATAGTCAGAGGTAGAGCAATAAATGCCAACGCGATGCACTGACGTTGAGTCGGACCCAACTCATAGCAACCCCTCCTTGGGTTTCTGAGGCAGTATCACTACAGAAGTAGATTGCCCAACCTTCCTTCTGAGGAGTGGCTGATGGATTTGAACCGCCAGCCTTCTGGTTAGCAGTCAAATGCCTTAGGCGCTAAGCCACCAAAAGAGACTAAAAAGGTTCCGGCTCATACCCCTTAACTAAGGTCCAGTTACTACCCTAAAAAAGATTTGTCTTCTTGCCCGTTAGTGGATTTTCCTACTCTCTGAAGTTTACTCTTTAAGTATTTCTCAGGTAAACATTTTCTTTTTCATTACCATAAATTTTTAAATACATGACAAAAAAAAGTGTCCTATGAATTCCAAAGTCAACTCCCTAGCTGATGTGACAAAAAGTACCAACAGACTGTGATGAAAGAATCGGAATGCCCACACGCTTCTGCCTTAAATACAGACTCTATTACACAAAAAGAAAATACTATCAAATTATCAAGGGCGTTATATCAACCCAATCAACTCAGGAAGACTGCTCTGGGATAAAAGAACAATATTCTAATAGCAACTCCAACTGTCTTGGATACCTACGACAACTGGGAGGCCACATTCTTCTTCAATCGTTCAGTTCTCTGTTTCAGTCCTTCCTTTGAAAGTGAGGACATGCGAGCATCACCCTCAGGAGGAATATAGGCATCAAAAATACCAGCTGTAATCAGAAGAGAAAACAGAAAATGAGAAGAGACTGAGACAAACTCATCTTGAAGTCACAGAAAATTGGGAAGGATCCTAGATATAAAGGAGACTGAGGAAACAGACTTACATGAAGAGGGAAACATGTTAGTTTAAAAGATAATAATAAAATAATTTAGGTGTTCTCTCAAGAGTCTCAGTTTCTACTTCCACAAAATGGGGAAATTTCACCCTTGCTTTCTAGGAATAGTGTGAAAACAAGATCACAGATGACCTCATAAAATATGGTCCAAATAAGACAATATTAACTGAGGTTGGACTGATTTCATAGTTAACTAAATACTGTTAATCACAGTCCAAATCATTCCACTTTCCAGAAGATCTCTGCCAGAATGGGACTGAATCAGGGCCCCCAAAATACCACGCTTCACCTGTACAGGCCAGATGTATGGGACGCTCCAAACGTTCGGGAGGAATGACCACTCCTGCTTTCCGAGCATGTTCTATAAACTCCTTTTGCGATTTGTATTTAGGTTCGTAAACAGGAGGAGTGAAACGTTTTTTCGTTCTCACTGGAACTGCAACTATGGACTGTGTCACTAAGGCTGGCTGGAAGGAAGGGAAAGGTTAAGATAATCTGGGGGGGAAAAATCAAATCTACTATCTCAAGCAAACTCTAAGCAAAGCGCTACAGAAATGGTACACCCAAAGAATGACTTAGGAACAATTAAATCATGCATCATGGGGAAAATGCAGTACCAGTACCATCTGAACATTTATTTGTGCCTCTTACTAGGCAGCCACCTTTTTACTAATATCACTCAACATTTATTAAAAGTCTTGTATACGCTTTTCTACAATACAGACCTATGGTAACCCCTATGGATGCAAAGTTGATTAAAGTAAGGTTTCTGCTTTCAGAGAACATTCAGCCTAGTGGGAAACTTAAACATCAACTAAATACTGAAACGAGTGGAATGCTGTTATTAAAGCATAAGCAAAGTCCTCTTGGCATCGCCTTCACATTTACTCAGACTACATGCTGCTCATTCTATTGGTAGACTCACCATAAACTTTATTCTATCTTTCTACCTCCCAAATGACCAATAAGCTCTTTAAAGACCGGGAGACCGTCTCTGGAGACTTTCTCTGAGCATGAGGTTTGCTCAGGCAGGGTCAGTGACGATACCGGACTCCCCTTCCACATTCCTGTTCAACCCTAGACAGCATTCACAAAGAATCAAGGCAAGCGAGCCCACTTTCTAAGCCTTTAATACCTCCCAGCCAGACAGACCGAGACCAAATAACCTGAGAAAATTCCGCGATTAGCTCTCCCCCACGACCCCGCCCAGACCCACTCTGCTACCTCTGATCTAAATAAAAGGGCTCGCGTATCTCAAACTTCCTCAACTTAGATCTTGTCCGGTAACCTCCAAGCGCACCAGGGACAATTGCAAAGCGATTGTTCCTCTCTACTCCGTCCTTCTCCAGCCCTCTGGGTTCTGTCCGTCCAAATCCTACCCACCTGCCGTGACCAACAGCCCAAAACCCTGGATAAGCAAGACAACCCCCGCAGCACGGGGGCTGCCATTTTGCTCACGCTGAGGCCGCCGGGATGGGGTTGAGCGTGAGGAGCGTCGCCCAGGAGAGGAGGCTCTTAGGGTGGAGCTAGCTCGGGAATGGAATTTTCCAGGTCGCGCTCCCTCCTCCAAAGTGTGCGCAACGCGGGCGCGCACGTGCGCGTGGAGGGAGGAGAAGGACGGGCCGCGCGTGCGTGGTAAGATGGGTTGGGAGTAGGGTGGAAGGCACGGCTGTCACGCGCTAGGAACTTTGCCCGAAAGCGCTAGAGCTCGAGGTGCGCCTGCGCGTGGGGCTCTGGCGGCAAGTGGCGCCTGCATTCCTATATGCTTGGGATTTTGCTGTACCTTCCATTCGGCAAAAGAGCTCTGGTGGCGCGATGACTGAGGCATTTGACTACTAGCCAGAAGATTGGCGATTCAAATCCACCAGCTGCTCTGCAGAAGGAAGATGGGGCGATTACGTACAGATTTACTGCCTTGGAAACCCAGTGGGGGTCCTTATGAGTCCGAATCGACTTGATGACGGTGTGTTTGGTTTAAAGAATGAAGACTTGTTTCCCATCTGAAGTTAGAAAGCTGAGACAAATGCTTTTTTTCACTGTCTAGAGTAGGTTGAAGGTACTGGGATCGCAGAGAGGGCGAGAAAAAATTTTCTGGGTCTGTGTCTGATCTCGGTATACTGTATAACCTTAAACATGACCTAATTTGTACCTTGCGAAGAAAAGTCTTTCTTACTGTCAAATTAAGGGTATTAATTAGAACTATGTTTACTGAGGGAGCTCTGGTAGCATAGTGGCTAAAGCACTTGACTGCTAACCAGAAGGCTGCTAACCAGAAGGCTGGCGGTCCAGTCACTCCTCGAAAGGAAGGTTGGGGAAGGTTGGGCAATTTACTTCCCTAGTGATATGGACCCAAGGAGGGGTCGCTATGAGTCAGGGCTGACTCGATGGCACATAACAACAACAAGTGATATGGAAACCCAAGGAGGGGTCACTACGAGTCGGATTGACTCAACATCACATAACAACAACATGTTTACTGAGGAGCGGTGCTAGTGGCACAACGGTTAGAGCACTCACCTGCTAACAGAAAAGTTGGTTGTTCTAACCAATTAGCTACTCCATGGCAGAAAAGACCTGGGGATCTGCTCCCGTAAAGATAACAGCCTAGAAAACCATATGAGAAAGTTCTATTCTGTCCTATAGGTTTGCTGAAGCAAAAGGCATGTGGACTAACAAAAACATTTCTGATTTGTCCCTTCAGAAAAGATGTGCAGGCTTATATTAATTAATTTACTAATAACTTAGAGTCCCTGGTGAGGTAAATGGTTCGGTGCTAGACTCCTAACTGAAAGGTGGCAGTTCAAACCAGGACTTCGGACTGGTTCAGCTCTATTCAGTCATGGCCAAGGAAGCAACACGTGAACAGACTCAAAGTTTTAAAATGTGAGTGAACTGGAACAGGAAAAGTTATGGGTAGAAACCCTGCTAGAAAATATAATCTCCCTCTTAGGAAACAAGGGCAATGTGCACATTGCATAGCAACCATTTTCTCTTGCCTGCTAAGCCTAAAACTTTGGTGGCCAGCTCAAAGATGGTGGCTGGCCACACCACTTTCAATACATATCTCTCTCCAAAATCCTGGTAATAACCCAATGTCATGCATCAGGCCTCTGAAAGGGCTCACTGAGCCTTTCCTGAGTCTCCCATATCAGGGCTTCAACTAGTAATTTTTCCTGCTCCAGTTAGTGTTCCAGATCACCCACATTTTAAACAAATCTGTTTCAGTTTCTCTTCCCAACCATGACTGAACTAGTTCAAACGAGTTTGAAGCCCTCCTTCAAACCCACCCAGAGGTGCCTTGAAAGTAAGATCTGGTGATCTGCATTTGAAAGTTCACAGCCTTGAAAACCCTGTGGAGCAGTTCTACTCTGGACACGTGGGGTCTCTTGTGATTTTGAATTGACTCAAGCAAACAACTGCTTGAATTGACTCAAAACAGCAACTGACAACAACACTAATAGCTTAATTGGAAACCACTTGATGGCAATGGTATATATATCTCTATAGAAATTGCTTGACATGTGCCAGGCAATTTCCTAAGCATTTTACATATATTAACTCAGTTAATCCTTACCGCAAGCAACAAAAATATCCCTATTACACATTTGTGGTTGGGCCACAAAGAGATTAAGTACATAATTGATTTAAGGTCACACGGCTAATAACAAGCAGAACTGGGATTCAAATCCAGGAAGTCTAATGCCAGAAACAAGACACTTAATTACTATGATGTACGTCCTCACATTGAGTTGTTAAAGAATTCATGATGTTGGGATAATCCTAGAAAATCTAGTATCGTAATCGAGTATTGCTGAATGGCAAATACTTTCCAACACATCACTTATTATTTTATTCTTACAATTAGCGTTGATTGAGCACTTACCTACAGTATTTTGCAATGAGTTAGGAACTATGGCTCACATATACAAGAGTTTACAGGCTGGAGTAGAATTGCTACAAAAGGTCCAGGTAAGAGCTAGGGACCATCACATGAAGGAGGTGAACTTTTCATTCTGCAGAACAGCTGGTGGGTTTGAACAGCTGACCTTCTGGTTAACAGCCAAATGCTTTATCCGCTACCCCACCAGAGCTCCCTAGATAAAAACATAAGGGAGTCAATATAATTTAATTCATTTTGAGATTAATTATAAGTGGGCTTATTATTATTATTATTATTGGCTGGTATTTTGGAAAATTCATATTATCCTCCTACATTATTAGCTCTATAGATAACTGGGAACTGTCAGTTGGGGAAATAACACTAAAAAGATATTTCTTAATCCTACAACACTAGTAATTCACATTTCAGAAAATGTAAGATGAACAGATGTTACCTTGGTAATGATGTGAACTTTTGGGAACTTGTGCAACTGGAGGAAGAAATAAGGTAGTTATGAGCTCAGTCTTGCAAAGAAGAGTCTTGCATGTAGAGACATTCAAATATTTATTCAATGAATGGGTGAGTAGCATCCAGATGGGATTATGATGAGGCAGAGGGCAAAGCTGATTTTCTGTTTCCCCAAAAAGAAAGGATTCTGGATCTACATGGAATCCAAAGAGGATGGAACCCCCTGTGGGCAGTAGAACACAACTTGTAACTTTTTTCCTCCTAATGTCACATGACATCAAAGATGAGAACTTCTGAAATTCTGCCTAGTAACCTACACTCTAGGAGAAGCACAGTTGATTTGAGCAAAGAAATCCTTCTGGAGATTTGGAAGAATCTGATTATAAACAATATGATACTTGGAATTAAGCTTGTAATATGTTTATTCTGTACCTCTTTTTTTGGACGTGAAAGCATGGAGGGTAAAAGAAGGGAATTGCTAAGATAAGGTAACAGAAGAAATCAAGAATCCTGACTTCCTAAGAAATATTCTGAACTGAGCTTTACTACCCATTGCCACTGAGTGAATTCCAACCAGTAGAGACCTTATTGGACTGTGATAGTGAAGGCTGTGTGTCACCTTGGTTGGGCCATGATTCCCAGTGGTTTAGCAGTTATGATATAGTCAGTCCCCATGATGAGATCTGATATAATGTAATCACCTCCATGATGAGATATGCTGTGAACAGCCAATTAGGTGAAAAGGTGTTTCCTCAAGGGTGTGGCCTGCTTCCAGTACATACGGATATCCTGGCAAAAAAATCTCTGGCTTTTTGCTTGAGTTCCTGCGTCTGGCTCATCATCATCTGCACTTGAACTAGTGGCCTGCCGTATTGCCTGCCAATCTTGGGATTGTTGCTTTCACAGCTTATGAGCCAAAAGTCGGCCATTTTACCTGCCAATATTGGATTCCTCAGCCTACAAAGCCAGCAGCCTGCTGTATTGCCTGCCTATCAGTAGAGGTCCATCAGACCTGCTAGGTGAGTTAGGAGAAGCCTCCAGCTTGACATCTGACCCATGGATTTGGGACTTACCACCTTCTACAACTGTGTGAGCTATCTCCTTAAGATAATTTTTT
>NW_006921672.1:6908134-6912780 GCF_000298275.1 Orycteropus afer afer | reverse complement strand
TCCCATTCTTCTCAATGTTATCCATAATTTGTCATGATCCACACAATCAAATGCCTTTGCATAGTCAATAAAACACAAGTAAACATCTTTCTGGTATTAAACTGATCTTTAGGTAACACTATTAGCAAATCTTTGTCACTCCAAGAGTTGACTATAGCTCCTACATAGTGGTTAAGAATTCTATAGTATCTGAGTCCACTCCTTAGCTTCACCTCTTTTCCTCACCTATAGGAAGGGGGTAATTACATACACAACTCACAAGTTGTTATTAACTCATTAAATGAGTTAATACATGTTTCTACTCTGGTTAGTTATGACCTCTGCCTCCAAGACACGACAGCCCTGGAAGGAATGAGCCTAGCAGAATCCTGGCAAGTGTGACTGCTCTTTGTTCTGAACACAGATAACATCCCTGCCTCCAGAATCTAGTGAGGTGCAGTGCCCCTAAAGCAAGAAAGATCCTAACCTGGATTTGAACTAGAAATCTTCAGGAAGCCCTGTGTGTTAGCTTTACCCTCTGGGGAGCAGTTCTCACCTGCTAAAGCTAAAACAACTGAAAATGCAAATTATTTTCAAGCCCAAAAATGATTCCTTATTTCTGGGCTGTACCTCTTTCTTACTTGTCCTTCCACTTATCCCTGGTGCCAAGGACAGATCCTTTCCTTTGGCCCTTCTGGCCTGCCCCAGACTCCTTTTTCTAAACATATGTGCAGGAAGAGATACTTATTGCTCATCCTGGCTCAGCCAGAAAAGAAGCCCATGCATCCCACTGTTCAGGGTAGGTCTAGAAAGAATCCCTCCTCTCTCCTTGCTCCACTTCAACCCCAGCTGGCTCAATCAAGCAATAATCCTAAAAGGGAATTTCAGGCTATTTGCGACTCCTCCTCCTCCCAAGCCATGTTTAGGAAGGAGAGAACAAAGCTCCTGGATCAGAGTAATCTGTTCCTAACCCACTTCCATTCCTAGGGATTACTGCTGCATGGGGAGGGAGACCGAAATAAATCTGACACTTTAGGGCTTAGAATTTGGGAAAGAAGTGCCAGGAGTGCCTGTAGGGCTGCAGGTATGAAGTTCCAGGAGCCTGGGAGCCAGTTATCACATGTTGGGGTATACACTGTCCAAGGGACCATGAACTTGAAAAGCTATGCCTAGAAAAGTGTTTGACAATACTGGGCACTCAATAAATTTGTTGACCAATAGAATAAAAAGTGCATAGGGTGTGGGGAAATAAAAACAAAAACAATTCACTCGTTATACCTACAACCCTTATGTCATCCTTATATGCAAATTAATTTATGTTAAAATCCATCAGTCAACAAATAAGGAAGTATGACAGTGTGGAAAGAGCTCTGGACTGGGAGGCAGAAAGAAGACCTAGGTTCCAGTCCCACCATTGCTGACATTGACTTGTCCTGTGGCCTTAGGCAAATCACTTAACATCTCTGATCTCTAATTTCCCCTATTAAAACAAAACAAAAAAAAAGGCCCTGTCTATAGCCTAATCGGGAGCTCTGGTAGCATAGTGCCTAAGGCACTTGACTGCTAACCAGAAGGCTGGCGGTTCAAACCCACTAGCCACTCCTCGGAAGGAAGATGAGACAATCTACTTCCATAGTGATATTGCCTCAGAAACCCAAGGAGGGGTCGCTATGAGTCGGGTCTGACTCGACGGCACATAACAACAACAACAACATAGCCTGATTAATAATGCACAAGGGCCTGAGCTCATTTATGTGCAGACAGTGTCTGTCTTAGTTCTCTAGTGCTGCTGTAACAGAAATACTACAAGTGGACAGCTTTAACAAACAGAAATTTATTCTCTCACAGTTTAGTAGGGTAGAAGTACTAATTAAGAATGTCAGCTCTAGAAGTCTTTCTCTGTCAGCTCTGGGGGGAAGGTTCTTGTCTCTTTAGCTTCTGTTTCCTGATTCCTTGGAGATCTCCATATGGCTTGGCATCAATCTTCCCCCATCTCTCCTTGCTTAATCTGCTCATTGTAGGTGTTATAAGAGATTGACTCAAAACACAGATGGTGCCCAGCTACCACTACCAACTGCTCTGAAAGAGATCACAATAGAAGGTCCTGGATAGAGTGGGAGAAGAATGTGGAACAAAACTCAAAAAAAAAAAAAAGACTGGGCTCACTGGTCAGATAGAGACTCATGGAACCTCCAAGATTATGGCCCTTAGTCACCCTTCAAGCCTGGAACTGAATTTACTTCCATGCCTCAACATTCAGCCAAACAATAGACTGATTTATAAGGTGAACAATAACTCCAGGGAAGAATGGACTCCTTAGAACAAGCAACAATTACAGATCAAAAGGGCAGCATTTCCCCAGTGACAAAGTTCAGAAGGCAGAAATGGATAAGAAAGAACAGAGGGAGTTCTGGTAAGATGGCGGAATAGGCAGAAAGCCTGCACAGACCATCTTCAACAAAGAAAAGGGGAACCAATTAACACCGATATAGAAGATAATCCTGGACACCTGAGCCTTGAAGGGAAGGATTTAGAAGTGGACTAAACTTCAACTAGCAGAAGAATTTGCAACAAAACACCAAAAAAGAAGACATATGGAGCTGCGATCTGCCAGTTATCCTGACGGCACAGACAGCTGGGATATTGCCGAGTGATGGCAGGACCTAAGAATTAACTTAAAAATCAGCCCTGCTGGCCAGGGACTGCATGGAGGACTGCTCTGGAAACTGGTGAATAAAAGGGGAAGCAGCGGAGAGGAAGGCCGGCTGAGCTGTGGATGTTTACCTGTCCAGAGGGTGCAGCCATTTTGAATGTCCTTGGAAGGAAGGTTGGGCAATCCTACTTCCGTAGTGATACTGCCTCAGAAACCCAAGGAGGCGTCGCTATGAGTCGGGTTTGACTCGACAGCAAATAACAACAACAACAGCAGTTTGACCGTTTTGGATATTTAAAGAACAGTGTTCACCCAGATTCCAGGGACTTGAGAACAGACTCCACTTGTGGGGAACTGCAGGGACATTCCAGATGCAGACAACTGGAAAGATGAGACATTCCCCTTGTTACTCTTATACCCCACACCCTCTTGGTGAACGGAGGTGCGGCCATCTTTCATTCCCACCTACTTTCTCGGCTGGCAGAAACTCCATCCCAGTCTGTGTGTGTGGATGGAGCCTAGGCACCCTGCCCCACCCTGCCCCAGTTTTGGTTTTTTTTTCATTTTTCTGTTTTTTAGTTTGTTTTTGTCTCTTTTAAAACTACTACTATTATTATAGGAGCTCTGGTAGCATAGTACCTGAAGCACTTGACTGCTAACTAGAAGGCTGGCACTTCAAACCCACCAGCCACTCCTCAAAAAGAAGATTAGGCAATCTACTTCCATAGTGATAGTGCCTTGGAAACCCAAGGAGGGGTCGCTATGAGTTGGGTCCGACTAAATGGCACATAACAACAACAATAACAACACTATTATTATTACTTTTGTCCTTTTTACTATTATTCTTTATTCTTCCCCACCCAGGTTCTAGTTTTCAGCTTTTTTTCTTCTTTGGTTGCAATGTTTTTTTCTTTCTCGTGGTTAACCCTGTTCCTTGTTTTTCTTTTTGCATTTTTCCCATTTTTTTCTTCATTATTTTCCTTCTCTACCTTTTTTCTCTTATTGCCTTCTCCCCACAATGTTGCAGGGTTTTTTTTTTTTCTCTTTTTTTCTTTTTCTTGGTTACTGTTCCTGTGTGGTTACAGTGTGTGCTTTGTCCATTTGCTTTTACTTTTTTAATGGTTATTCAATTGTTATTTCGTCTGAGTGGAAGACACCAACAGTCCCCATCCGACACAACTACAATCACACCTCCTGCAACTTCACTTACTGAGTGAGAGCCATCACTTCCTTCTCCACCAATGAGCCAATGGTAAACAACCACCAAGAAAAGCCTGATCCACCCTTGGTTGCTGTTCACAAAACAGTTAACAGAGATCTAAATACAACAACTCCACAATGTCTCAGAGACAACAGACCATCACAGTCCACACAAAGAAGCAAGATAACATGGTAGAAACAAGGGAGCAGACCCAGAACACATTCCTGAGGAAGAAGCAGCATTGGAACTCTCTACTAAGGAATTCAAAACAATTATATTTAGGTATCTTCAAAGGATTGAGAGACAGACCAAGGAGAACACAGAGAAAACCCTAGAAGAATTTGGGAAGAAAATACAAGAACAAAATGACAAAATAAATGAAAAATTAGATATGATTCTAAACCTACAGATAGAAATCCAGAAGATTAATAGTAAATTGTCGGAATTAGATAACACATTGAAAGGGCAAAGGAGTAGAATTGATGCAGTGGAAGATAGAATTAATAAGATTGAAGACAAATACCTGAATACTTCTCTGGAAATGGATCAATCAGAAAAAAAAGTTTTAAAAAATTAAGAAAGCCTAAGGTTCATGTGGGATACCATCAAAGGAATAACTTATGTGTCATTGGAATTCCAGAACAAGAAGAGAAAAATAAAAACATGAGAAAATTATTGGAAGAGATCTTCCCTGATATGATGAAAGATGAGAATATATCCATTCAGAAAGTCCAACGAACCCCAAACAGGATAGACCCCAAAAGAAAATCACCAAGACATATCATCATCAAACTCATCAAAACCAAAGACAAA
>NW_006921672.1:6878364-6902449 GCF_000298275.1 Orycteropus afer afer | reverse complement strand
AAAGGGGGGGGGGACCAGGTTTGCTGGTCTGATAGAGCCTGGTGGAACCCCTGAGACTATGGCCATTAGCTGCCCTTCAGGTCTGGAATTGAACCTGCACCAGCCAAACAAAAGACGGGGATATGTGTTGAACATTTACCTGAGGAAGATACAATCCTTGATGAGATCAATCATGGGAGAAAGAAGGGCTGTGTATGCACAGGGAGACAGCTCAGGGGGCAGGAGTGCGTGGAGGGATGGACACAGGGAAGAGGTGACTGTCGGGAGGAAGTGGGAGGGGAGATGTTTCATTGGGGTAAATTGTAGTCAATGTCATGAGACGATGTGTATGTGAACTGTTGTATGGAAAGTTAATTTTCTCTGTAAATTTTCAACCAAATCAGAATTAAAAAAAAAAAATGTAAAAGAAAGGATAAATGGAAATGGAAAACACAGTGAGGAAGTGGGATGAGTGCCATTACACTGTAAGAATTGCAATCAATGGCATTAAATAGTGTATATCAGTTGTTGAATGGAAAACTGATTTGCTCTGTAAACTTTCACCAAAATCACAATAAAAAGTTAAAAAAAAAAAAAAGTTATATCCTATACTAATTCTTCCATTAACAGAGATAACCCATTCCTAAATGGCATTATAACCACAAGCATAGAGGTTAGGATTTACATTACTTATTTTTGGGGACACAATTCAAGCCTTAACAGTGACTCTCCTTTTGAGGCCTCTCTTGAACCTCTCTCAGGTACTCAGCACATTCTCTCTAGCCTGTATTCCTTCCTCTATCCCAGAGGGACTCTCCCATACAAACAAGTGTATCCATCTGATCATTTTGGGTTGCTTTCCAGTGGTTATGTAAGGGCCTCCTTCCTAGCCCTTTGGAATTGAAGCCAGAGAAGCTGTGTGGATGCAGGAAACTTCCACTAGAGGGGACCAAGGCTGCACTTGTCTCTCAGATTTCTGGGAGGCCTATGCTATAGCCCAGTGGGAGAAGGATGTGGCAGTCTGCTTCAATGGTGTCACTAAGGGGGAGGGGGTGCACATTGCACACACACCCCTGACACTGTCAGAGAGGTAACACCAAAATGACCCCAGGATCCACGGCAGTTTGTGATGGCGATGGCAGGCAAGTGTGTACTGCAGAAGGAGGGGCTTCCAAGGCACTGGCCTTTACTAGGATTGGTGTCACCTGTCACTCAGTGTGGTAATTTCTCACCACTAACAACCCCCTCTTCCCTTCCCCCATCACCCACCAGTCAGGGTACATACTGGGTGGGCCCTGGCACAAACTGTTGAGTAGAGAGGACAGTCTTTGCCTTGGTCAATGGGGGAGGGAAGGAGCTGTAGGGAGCCACAAGGGGGGGGTAGGAGGGGTGGACCTAGTGATAAAACACTTAGTCCTGCATAGGATGGGGGCCAGACAGCTCCACTCACCAAGAGGTGGTTGGCTGGCTGGCCCGCTCATAGGGATGATACCGTGAGTTACCACACTGGGTGATACCAACCCTAGTGATGCCACTGGTCTTCTTCCATAAAGATTTGTTATGTTGTTATGTGCCATTGAGTCGGCCCCAACTCATAGCGACCCCTCCTTGGGTTTTCAAGGCAGTATCACTACGGAAGTAGACTGCCCAACCTTCCTTCTGAGGAGTGGCTGGTGGGTGTGAACCACCAGCCTTCTGGTTAGCAGTGCCTTAAGCACTACACTACCATAAAGATTTACAGCCATGGAAACCCTATAGAGCAGTTCTACTCTGTCTTACAGGTTGCTCCAAGTCAAAATCAACTGGATGGTAATGGTTTTTTTTTTTTTTTTTGCAAACCCAAGACTCTTAAAATACTTAAATGCAGAGAGTTAGAGACCTCCATTTATTGCTCATTACCTGGTCTGCTCCTTACTGCTCCTTGGCTGGAAATCTTGAGAAATCTCTACTATTTTGACATAGTTTTAATTTGATGTGACTTCAAATCAAAGGCTGTATGGTCTAATGGAATCCATGGGGGCTCTGGCCACTGATACAGAACTGGCTCTTCTACTTCCAAACTCTATGGGCAAATTATTTACATTTTCTGAATCTCAGTATATCCTTCTGTAAAATGGAGATAATACCTCATATTATGGTTCTTGTTAGCACTGAAGAGATCATATATGGAAATATGTGATCAGTAGAGAGTAGGTGCCTAAAATTGTTTTTGCACTGGAGGAGAGTGCTAAGAACTGTGCCACAGCAGGGAATGGTTTTAAGGAAAGAGGGATGAATCTGCGGGAGTTGAGTGCCTCCAACCAAGAAATGTGACTTTTTGCCACTCTCCTTTTGACCATTCTAGGTTTCAAGGCAAGTACGGTTTGGCATTCCTCAACTTATCCCTCAGTCCTATTCTACCATCTGCACCAGTGGCCATGCCACTCCTCTGCCCTTTACTTATCCTGGTTTCCTTGGAGGTGAGTTTAGTTTCTACTTCCTCTTCACCTCCTGGATGAAGTCTCTTGTATTCTGCTTTGTTTTCTGAAGTGCCACCCTTCCACCTACGTCTGTTCTTCCCTTTCCTCTCATTTCTCCTGAAATCACTTCTGGAGTGGAACGTGCCAGCTGTTTCTGAGACTGAGCTGAAGTTTGGGAAAGGGGGAGGGAAACCGCGTCCAGGTCCCAGTTTGCGTGTCAGCAGACACGTTACAGCTGCAGGGCAAACCCGGGTGAAACCGCAAGCCAGAGGCCCTAAGGCAGGCAGCCGTGAGCCCGCCCCGCCCTTCGGCTCTTCTCTCATCTCTGTCTCACTTCAGAGGTTTCCTGGCAGGAGTGGGAGAGGTTGGTATCGAGTCCTTGAGCCCTGACTCATTCTCTGACCTAGTTGGGTGTTAGCTGGTTGTCTCTGAAATCTCTCTCCAGGGCCCTTTGTTACCAGCACAACAGTGTCATCCCAGAAGACAGAGAGGATCAGAAGAGAAGAAAGCAGACCACCTGTTTATTTCATCTCTATCTGAGGATCCCAACAACAAATAAGAATTTTACTGTCCCTGTAGTTTTATATACCACCCAAAGGTTATACTGGGTATAAAACGAACAAAATCATCTTACATTGATTGTTACATTAAGAGACTGGCTATTTTCCACATTGCTTTATGGAAACAGTCACTTTTAACTTTCTCAAGAAAGAACAATTATTTTACTTGGGTAGGGAAAGGGGCTGGCGAGGGCGGGGGTCGTGCAGCTGGAACACTGAGCCAGGAATTGACCAACCATTAACAGACAGTGAGTCAGGGACATATCTAGAGACATAACCCAGGTTTCCCAACCCCACCCAAAATTCCATTTTCATTCCCTCAGTCATGTTACTTATGGACTACAGTAATGTTTTGAGCTTTACAAAAGTTCTTATAGCACCCAAGTTCCTGAGTGTTCAACAGGAAATCAGCTGTATTATGATTCTGGATTTCATATGTGTTCCTTTTGCTCTGGGGAAAATATGCCTCCTACTTCCTAGACAGGTTGTTGGAAACACTTTAGTGTTATCTAATATTTAGAGGAGAGCTCTGGTAGCATAGTCCCTAAGGCACTTGACTGCTAACCAGAAGGCTGCAGTTCAAACCCACCAGCCACTCCTTGGAAGGAAGGTTGGGTAATCTACTTCCCCTTAGTGATACTGCCTCGGAAACCCAAGGAGGGGTTGCTATGAGTCGGCCCAACTCAACGGCACATAACCACAAGAAGATTTGGAGAAGACCAATGTGAAGACCAGTGTCTGTACCCCGAGGTTAGCTCTCAGAGACAAGGAATTCCATTTCTAAACCATTGGTGGTTCCAAATCCTAGTATCTTTGTGGATCACTGTACCAGTGGACAATGAAAGTTATTTTCTTACCTCCCTTTATTTAAAGGTCCCAATCTCTCCCTGACTAAGGTCATGCTTCTTAAAGACATTAGCTGGTTTCTAAGAAAATGGACTTTAGCTTTATCCCTTGGCAGAGAGAACAGAGTCACTGCACACAGGCCAGAACATTCTTTCTGCCAGAGCTCCCCATCTGGAGGAAAAGGGGAAAAAAAAAAAAAAAAAAGGGTTTCCATAATAGCTGCCTAAAAGGAGGAATGGAGAGAAGAAGAAAGCTACAAGGCTGGAACCCCATCTCCACAATGTGAAAATCTGATATAGATGCAGCTGACCTGAAAACCTACCCCATACCTTTCCCTTCCTCCTAACCCTTACGCAGGGTTTCTTCCCCTTCCCCTTCCTATATCTTCCACAGGTACTTAATCTATCCTGCCTGCCCCATCTCAGAATTTTCTCCCACCCCCATTTTTGTCCTTTACGTACCTTCCTTCCAATTTGGGGCTCTCGCTATGAATGACTCTTCTAAGACTACCTCTTAATATTTCTCAGGAAAATAAAACTGCAGTTAGAATGAACTTTCTCATAACTGGTGGTCCACATAAAAACTTCAGTGAATCCAGACAGTCTCTGACATTGAATGTCAATTTTAGTGCATCTTTCTGGCAAGAAGGCCCATAGCTTCTCTCATGGCCATACACCTTCCCCGCAAATCCTTGCTGTGGACCATGCAGTCCAGTGTTTTTCAGACTGAGGCTGGGAATCCACTGGTGGACCATGAAGTTAATTTTGTAAGTCATGATCTTCCATTTTGAATAATGGATAAAATAGAACAGAAAGTATCCTAGTGCATCACACATTGTAAAGAAATTAATTTTTTAATTATTTCATTCAAAATCACATAAATACATGTATATAACCTTTTAAAATTTCATATGCATATATATGTACATATACCTACACACATACACAGGGAGCTCTGATAGCACAGTGCCTAAGGCTAACCTAAGGCTAACTGACTGCTAACCAGAAGGCTGGTGGTTCAAACCCACCAGTCACTCCTCGGAACGAAGGTTGGGCAATCTACTTCCATAGTGATACCACGTCGGAAACCCAAGGAGGGGTCGCTATGAGTTGGGTCCAACTCGGTAGCAAACAACAACAACAACCACACACACATACACAGATATATACTTATATTCATAAATATACATATGTACATTAAATCAAAACATGCAATCTCATTTATTTAACTAACATGGGGTTCCTGGGTGGTGCACACAGTAAGCTGAAAGACTGGAGGTTGGGCTATACCCACAGGTGCCTAGGAAGAAAGGTCTGGGAATCTGCTCTGAAAAGTCAGCCATTGAAATCTTTCATTGAGCACAGTTCTGCTCACACACATGGGGTTGCCGTAAGTCAGAACTGACTCCATAGCAACTGGTTTTACTGGTTTTATGTGCCAGATACTTCTCTAGTCATTAGGGGCATATAGGGATGAAAGAGACATATTTCCTGCCTGCAAGTAGCTCACATCTACAAGGAAAGAGGCAAGTACACAAAAATTTGCCAAAGAATGATAAGTACCACTACAGATTAAGCATAGGTACAAGATGGAAGAAAGGAGAGTATGACAGACCATTTGGGGAGTGTAGGTGAATCCGTACTTGAGTTGAGTCTCTAGAGATAAGTAGGAGTTTACAGGGTGCATCGTTGGGAGAAGTGGAATTCTAGGCAAGGGGATTGACATGCACAACAGCACAAAGCACTCTCAAGAGTTTGGTGTGTTGTCCCTGTACTGGAGGGTCCAAACAGAGAAGTTGGAAACACAGGTTCAATCATGGAGAGTCTCCCACTGACTACAGAAAATTTTAAATATCCCCAACAGACTGTTACCTCACTCTGCATGGATTCTCAGGGACAGGAGACCTAGAGATTTGTAAGATAGCATGTTCTGCTCTTGAGTATCTGATTATGACAAAATCCTTCTCATATTGAGGCAATATTTACTTTCCTCTTTCACCCAATCATTTTCACTTGCCCTATATAGCACTACCAAATAAGTTTACATCCTCTTGTATTAGGTTGAACCAAAATAAATTGCTATTTTTATAGGTCAAAAATGGTTGAATATTAGTGATTTCATATGACTAACCTTATAAATGATAATCAGCTACTTGAAGACAGCTATTATTTATCCCCTTTTCTCTTCCCCATAGTTAGTATCTCTAAAGTCCATCAAACTCTTCCTTACCTGGTAAAGTTACTGGACCCTTTCCCATCCTGATCTCTCACTAGGCATACATTAGTTCATCAGTATCTTTCTTAATATTTGGCATTCAGAACTGGGCATGTCAGAATATAGTGAGACTATTACCTCTGTTGATGTACATTGTCGCTTTTCATGAAACTGTGGATGGTGCAAGTGTATGCTAACTGATAGGTTGGTGGTTCGAGCCCACCCAGAAGTACCTTGGAAGAAG
Organism: Orycteropus afer afer; assembly: GCF_000298275.1. Classification (NCBI taxonomy): domain Eukaryota; kingdom Metazoa; phylum Chordata; class Mammalia; order Tubulidentata; family Orycteropodidae; genus Orycteropus; species Orycteropus afer. Next base: position 6,896,147 of record NW_006921672.1, on the reverse strand, counting down.
GGTCTGGTGGTCTATTTCTGAAAAATTAGCCACGGAAAACAGTTCTACACTGACAAAAATGGTTCCTGACATGAGTCAGGACTGACATGACAGCAACTGGTATTTTAGGACTTTACTGGGTTTGGTGAGACCTAAATCTTTTTCACATAAAATGCTGTCAAGCCAGTCTTACTCCCTCCTAGGCAATTGATTTTTTTTGTTTTTTAAACTTAAATGTAGGTTTTCCCTTTATCCCTGTTAAATTCCATCTTGTTGATGTTGGCACTTTGTTCCAATCTGTCAAGATGATTTTAAGTCTTGCTTCTCTCATCCATCCTATTAAATCTTTCACAGTTACACCATTATCTAAGTTGTTGATTAAAAAACAAAGTTCAATAGGACAGTAAGAGCCCTCTCTATTTTGACAGCAATCTCTTAATCAATATCCTCTTGAGCATAGTTGAGAACCCGTTTGAAATCCACCTATCTCCCACAACTCCCTAGGCTCATTTTCCTAGTCCTATCTTCCTGTTCCCTTGCTACTTTTCTCTGATCTGCCCCAAGCCCATTAAATGCACCCAGGCACCACACAACTACAAATCTCTGAAGGTGAGCCACTAAAATAACAGTTGTATTTAAAGGAATTATTGAAGACGTTCCCTCTTCCTAATTCCCTGCTTGCTGTCATGCTGACTCTTTCTCCTTTCAACAATAAGGGAGGCTTGTTGTTATTGTCGTTATGTGCCATGGAGTTGGACTGGACTCATAGCAACCCCTCCTTGGGTTTCCGAGGCAGTATCACTACAGAAGTAGACTGCCCAACCTTCCTTCCGAGGAGTGGCTGGTGGGTTTGAACTGCCAGCCTTCTGGTTAGCAGCCAAGTGCTTTAGGCACTACACTACCAGAGCTACTTAGTAACTCCCAATTCTCATTACCCTTACCAGCCACACCAAACATGATGTCTCTATAATCTTCTATGGAACTCCAGCTTGAACTTTGGCTTGTCTCTTTCTGTTGGCTCTCAGTGCTTCCCTTCTGCATAAGGTAGGTATCTCCCTTTTAGATTGCCAGTTATTCCACAAATAATATCTATAAATTTGCCTCAACCTTTTTGATAGCCATATAGTATTCCATTGCATATGTATACTATAGTTTATATAACTAGTCTCCTGCTGATGGACAAGGTCTCATTTGGAATGGGCACCAATATGGATCTCTTCCATTTGGTTGGCCAGGCAGCTGTCGTCCAGTGTTGCATTCATTTGTTGAAACATCTCAATTGGTATTCCATCAGTTCTTGGAGCTTTGTTATTTGCTAATTCCTTCAATGCAGCTTGGACATCCTCCTTCAATACCATCAGTTCTTAATCATATGTTACCTTCTGAAATAGCTGAATGTCAACCAATTCCTTTTGATACAGTGTTTCTGTGTATTCCTTCCATTTTCTTTTGATACTTCCTGTACCATTCAATATTTTATCCATAGAACCCTTCAGTATTGCAACTCGAGGCTTTAATTATTTTCTTCAGTTCTTTGAGCTTGAGAAATACTGAGTGTGTTCTTCGTTTTTGGTTTTCTAATTCCAGGTCTTTGCACATTTCATTACAACACTTTACTCTGTTTTCTTGAGCTGCCCTTTAAAACTTCTGTTCAGCTGTTTTATTTCATCATTTCTCTTGTTCACTTTTGCTCCTCTCCACTTAAGAGCAAGTTTCAGAGTCTCTTCTGACATCCATTTTGGTCTTTTCTTTCTTTCCTGTCCTTTTAATGACCTTTTGCTTTCTTCATGTATGACGTTTGGTCATAGCGTTTGTGAAATTGCTCTCTGAAGAGCTGTACCAATTTACATTAGTGGAGGTTTAGATCTCAGCAACATAAGCAATTTAAAAAATAAACACATCTGTTCTTTAAAAGGTATCTTGCTATTCTACTACTGAAATTTTGAAATTGATTTTAATTTCTCTTTCTTCTCCTCACTCTTTCTTCTTTGATTGCTTCCCTATCATGAACTCCAAATTTTCTTACTACCTCCAGCCTCTTCTACTTAACTCTGCCCCAGCCCTGTATTTGCACATGCAAATCTCAACATAGTAAACTTTGGCCATACTGAAGTCATTCTCCTGACTAATCACAATATTGAGAGCTAACATGTATGAACTCATTTAATCCTTTCAACATCCCTGTGGTGTGGTACTGTTATTATCTCTACTTCGTGGTGAGGAAATTTGGGTACACAGATGTTGAATTACTTGTTCAAGGTCACATAGTTATAAAGTTGCACACATACAATTTGAACACAGACAGCAAGTCTCTGGAGACCATGCTCTTAAGCCCTACAAACAAATACTTCTCTTAGAAGGTTAGTCTATATAAAAAAAATAAAATAAAATAAAATAAATTCACTGCCATAGAGTCAATTCTAACTCATAGCGACCACCATTGGGTTTCCAACAATGTAGATCTTCACTGAAGTAGATTGCCCCATCTTCCTTCTGCAGAGCAGTTGGTAGGGCTGAACTGCTGACCTTCTGGTTAGCAGCCAAATGTCTTAGGCACTGCGCCACCAGAGCTCCTTTAGTCTATGTACGTCTCTATCAAATCCTAACCTACTTTTCTTAGCTATCCCTACTATCCACCACTTGTCTGTCAGTTTGTCATCCTATGGTGGCTGCTGTGATGCTGGAAGCTATTTCAAATACCAGCTGGATCACCCATGGTGGACAGGTTTCAGCGGAGCTTCTAGACTGACAGATTAGGAAGGAGGATATGGCAGTCTACTTCTGAAAGAACTGACCACTAGAAACTTATGACTAGCAGTGAAACATTGTCTGATATAGTGTGGGAAGATGAGCCCCTCAGGTTGGAAGACACTCAAAATATGAACTTGGGAAAAGCTTCCTCCTCAAAGTAGAGTTGACTTTAATGATGTGAAGCAAAGCTTTCAGGATCTTCATTTACTGATGTGTCATGACTCAAAACGAGAAAAAATAGGTGCAAACATCCATTAATAATGGGAACATGGAATGCATGAAGTATGAATTTAAGAAAATTGGAAGTCATCAAAAAGTAAATGGAACACGTAAATATCACTATCCTAGGCATTAGTAACCTAAACTAGACTGGTACTGGCCATTTTGGATCAGATAATTATATGGTCTACTATGCCATGAATGATAGAGGAATAGTGTCTCATTCATCATCAAAAAGAACATTCAAGACCTATCCTGAATTACATGCTATCAGTGATAGGATAATATCCATATGCCTACAAGGAAGAATGACTCTACTCAATGGCAGTGAGTTAGACAAGGAAGACCAGTTAATACTACCATTGGTTCAAATTTACACACCAACCACTAAAGCCAAAAAATGAAGAACTTGAAGATTTTTACCAACTCCTGCAGTCAGAAATTGATCAAATGTTCAATCAGATGCATTAATAATTACTGGGGATTGGAGTGTGAAAGTTGGAAACAAAGAAGAAGCATTGGAAAATATAGCCTTGGTGACAGAAATGATGCAGGAGATCACATAATAGAATTTGGCAAGATCAACAATTTATTCATGCAAATACCTTTTGTCAACAACATAAATGGCAACTATACACATGGACCTCACCAGATGGAATACACAGGAATCAAATCAACTATATCTGTGGGAAGAAATTATGGAGAAGCTCAATATCATCGGTCAGAAAAAGTCCGGGGGCCAACTGTGGAACAGACCATCAATTGCTCAAATGCAAGTTTAAGCTGAAGAAAATTAAAACAAGTCAACAAGAACCAAAATACAGCCTTGAGTATACTCCCCCTGAATTTAGAGACCATCTGAAAAATAGATTTGATGCATTGAACACCAATTACCAAAGACCAGATGAGTCATGAGATGACATCAAGGACATCATAGGTGAAGAAAGCAAAAGGTATTAAAAAGACAGGAAAGGAAGAAAAGACCAAAACAAATGTCAGAAGAGACTCTGAAACTTGCTTTTAAATGTAGAGTAGCTAAAATGAATGGAAGAAATGATGAAGTAAAAGAATTGAACAGAAGATTTCAAAGGAGAGCTCAAGACAAAGTAAAGTACTATAATGAAATGTGCAAAGACCTGGAGTTAGAAAATCAAAAGGGAAGAACATATTCAGCATTTCTCAAGCTGAAAGAACTGAAGAAAAAATTCAAGCCTCTAGTTGCAATATTGAAGGATTTTGTGGGCAAAATTTTGAACATCAAAAGAAGATGGAAAGAACACATAGAGTCACTATACCAAAAATAACTGGTCGACATTCAACCATATCAAAAACCAAAAACCAAACACACTGCCCTTGAGTCGGACCTGACTCACAGAGACCCCTTCTTGGGTTTCCAAGGTGGTATCACTATGGAAGTAGATTGCCCAACCTTCTTTCCAGGGAGTGGCTGGTGGGTTTGAACCACCAGCCTTCTGGTTAGCAGTCAAATGCCTCAGGAGGTAGCATATGATCAATAACTGATGGTAATGAAGGAAGAAGTACAAACTGCACTGAAGGTATAACAAGACTCCAGGTATTGACAGAATACTAATTGAGATGTTTCAACAAAAGGATGTAACCCTGGAAGCACGCACTTATCTATGCCAAGAAATCTGGAAGACAGCTACCTGACAAATCAATTAGTAGAGATCCATATTTGTGCCCATTCCAAATAATGGGGAAATTATCAAACAATATCAATATCATACATAAGTAAAATTTTACTGAAAGTAATTAAAAAACTGTTGCAGCAGTACATCAACAGGAAACTGCCAGAAGAAATTCAAGCTCGATTCACAAGAGGACATGGAATGAGGGATGTTATTGCTGATGTCAGATGGATCTTGGTTGAAAGCAGAGAATACCAGAAAGACATGTTTACCTGTGTTTTATTGACTTGGCAAAGACATTCAACTATGTGGATCTTAAAAAACTTATGGATAACATTGTAAAGAATGGGAACACTTAAGTAATTCCGGAACACTTAATTGTGCTTGTGAGGAACCTGTACACAGATCAAGAGACATTCATTTGAACAGAACAAGGGAATACTGCATGGTTTAAAATCAGGAAAGGTATGTGTCAGGGTTGTATCATTTCACCATACTTATTCAATCGCTAGGCTGACCAAATGATGCAAAAAGCTAGACTATCTGAAGAGTATTGTGGCATTAGGATTGGAGGAAGGCTCATTAACAACCTGCGATATACAGATGACAAAATCTTGCTTGCTGAAAGTGAAGAAGACTTAGGGCACTTATGGATAAAAATCAAAGCCTTCACTATGGATTTCACCTCAACATAAACAAAAGAAATTTCCCTACAACTGGATCAATAAGCAACATGATGATAAATGGAGAAAAGTTGAAGTTATCACTGATTTCATTTTACTTGGATCCATAATCAATGCCCATGGAAGCAGCAGTCAAGAAATCAAATGGCTACTGGGCAAATCTGCAAAAGGCCTCTTTAAAGTGTTAAAGAGAAAAGATGTCACTTTGAAGACTAAAGTGTGCTTGACCCAAGCCATGGTATTTTCAATAGCCTCACATGCATGTGAGAGCTGGACAATGAACATGGAAGACCAAAGAAGAATTGATGGCTTTGAATTACAATGTTGGTGAAGGATATTAAAAGGACTACCAGAAGAACAAATCTGTCTTGGAAGAAGTACAGCCTGAATGCTCCTTAAAAGCAAGTATGGCAAGACTTCATCTCTTGTATTTTGGTCATGTTATCAGGAGGGACCATTCCAGGCATTTTGCTTGGTAAAGCAGAAGATCAGTGAAAAAGAGGAAGACCCTGAATGAGATAGACAGACACAGTGGCTGCAACAATGGGTTCAAACACAGCAACAACTGTGAGGATGGCGCAGGACTGGCCAGTGTTTTGTTCTGTTGTTCATATATGGTCGCTATAGGTCAGAACTGACTCGATGGCACCTAACAACACAATAATATCCATAATAAACAATTCAGGCTCTGATGGCTACCCCAATCTCTACCAGCAGCTCTGCCCTGTTAAAGGGTCTATATCAGCCTAGAAAAAATGAGTTACAAGACTGCCTTAGCCAATGGCAGAGGAGAAAGTAAGTATAGGCTGGGATTCAGGGCCTCATCAGTCAATCCTTCTCACTCTGCAGAAGTGTGGCCTCCCTGTTCTGGCTCTGGGTGGATGTTCCCGGGCAGGAAAGGAACAGCTAGCTTGCTTAGTCAATTTAGTCTTCCCTGGAACTCAGCACACCAAGAAATTCAGAAGGTGCCAGCTGAGGCAAACTCTATTCAACAAATATTTATTGAGTCCCCACAATGGGCCAGGCACTGTGCTGGTCAGAAGTACAAAGATAAGTAAGTCACATGCTTTTGTAATAAAGATAAGCACTTGAATTGCATATTATCTGTAGTGTGATAAGTGCCTTGATAGCTAGAGACCTGAAAATATTGTTAGAGTGAGAGATAGCAAGAGGAGAGAGGAGGGAAATTAGGGATAAGGTGCTTATCCTAGGGGCTTTTAATCTTAAGAAAATAATCCATATTAGAAAAAGAAATAACTCAGTCTTTTAAGAATGCTGGCAGAAGGGAGGCACCTTCAAGAGTACTGTTTTTCACTCCCATGGCTTCCAGCCAAACAAAAACAGGCTTGTAGTATGAACACTTACACTAGGTAGATACACTCCTTAGAAGGATCAATCATGGAAGAACAAAAGGGTAGTATTTGCACAGGGAGATAGCTGGGGGGTGGGGCAGGAATGCATAGGAAAGAAGGTACCTACAGGGAGGAAGTGGGAAGAGAGCTGTTACATTGTGAGGTTTGTAATCAATGTCATGAAACAATGTGTATGAACTGCTATATGGAAAAAGAATTTACTTTAACTTTCATCCAAATCACAAAAAAAAAAAAAAAGAATAAGAGTAGTGAGTTCATCAACTACAGTTAAGATCAAATACCTTGTTTGTTTATCTGATATGGTAGGGGAAGGAAGGCATAAAGGTACAGTCAGGAAAAGTTCCAAAACCCATAATTGTGGGGGGTTCCATGAGGGCTAATTCCTGCCTTCTCTTGGCAGCTTTTCTGGAAATTGTGATGACAGCTGGTGGTGGAAAAATCACTGAAATCACTAGTGACTGCAGTCATTTCCCTGCCTTTAGGTGGCTATCACCGGACCCATTCCAGATAGCAGGCTACTAGGCATTATTTTTTCTCTTGCTCATTTAAATAACAAATTGAGGGTATTGTTGGGAGTGTTTTGGAGGTAGAGAGGAAGGAAGAGAGAGATTACTTTTCCAAGAGCAATGAATAAGAAAGCCATATCGTTTACATTAACCTGACAACTTCTTGCAGGATAAAGAGCCTTGTACAAGAGACTGAGTCAGTAGAGAGACCCCGCTTCTGGTTTCAGACTTGCTCCAGTTCCCTGTGAGCTTTGGAAATTCACAACCTACCTGTATGCCCATTTTCCCATTTGTGCTGTGAGAATAATAAATTCTTATCAGCCCTGGTGGTGCAATGGTTAAGTGCTCATCTGCTAACTGAAAGGTTGGTGGCTGGAACCCCCCAGCCACTCCATGGGAGACAGATGTGGCAGTCTCCTTCTATAAAGATTTAGAGCCTTGGAAACCCTCTTGGGCAGTTATACTCTGTCCTAAAGGGTCACTTTGAGTTGGACTCTCCTCGATGGCAGTGGGTTTTGGATTGGCATCGCTCACTGATATTGTGAAAAATGAAAGAAAGAAATAATCATTTAAAGTCGTTAGGAAATAGTGAAGAAAACAGGGGAAAGGAAGAGGGAATACAAGGAAAGGGAAGGAGAAAGAGGGAGCAGAAGAAAAGAAGCTAGTTGGGACAGACATCAAACAATTGTCCCATGTGTGAAATATTAACAAAAAGTAGGGGAAGAGAAGAGGGGATTTTCAGAAATTTTCCTATGTCTAATGAATGCAATCTTCTTTTGGTTTTATCTTGAGAAAGTAAAGATTTATTTTTCTTCTGTTCTCTCTCCCCCCTCCACTTCTTCTCCTCCTTCCTCTTCTTCCTTCACTTCCTCTTCCTCTTTTTCTTTTTAAATGCTAGAATGATGTCTCTTACACTTTTAGCCTGGGCTGTCCATCAACTTGGTTTTATATGAGTTATATTTAAAACAGCAAGAAATGAGAAACACCCTAACTATCCAAGAATAGGAAATTAAAGAAGTGAACCAGTTATCTATAGCCATTAAAATCCACTGAAGAATATTTAATAACATGAATATTTTTAATAATACATTAAGGAAAATAGGTTATGATCTCAATATGGTAAGACTGAAGGATTTAATTGTGTGCCCAAAATTTATGTTGAAGTTCTAATCCCTGGTACCTATGATCTTGACCTTTTTTTGGAAATTGAGTCTTTGAAGATATTATTGGTTAAGTTAAAGTGAGGTCACATAAGAGTAAGGTGGGTCATAATCCAATCTGAGTGGTGTCCTATAAAAGAGAAGAGACACAGAAGGGGGCAGGGAAGGTCTTGTGAGGATACATCTACAAGCAAGAAATGTCTGGAGTTACAAGAAAGGGTCTTAACCTAGAGCTATTGGAGGGAACATGGCCCAGAGAACACTGATTTGGACTTTTACCATCCAGAAATGTGAGATAATATATTTCTGTTCTTACAAACTAGCTAGTTTGTCGGTATTTTGTTTTGGAAGCCTAGGAAACTAATACATAAATGTATACGAATTATGTTTCTATGCATAGCAGAAGATAAGAAAGCAGTACACCAAAATGTTAACAGTGATATTTCTGTAATTACTGATTATTTTTATTTTACTAATGCTCATCTGAATTTTCCAAATTCCCTACATCAATTGGGTAATACTTTTGTAATAAGAAACCTCCTCATAATAAATAACATTTTAAAAAGTATGCAGCACATTCTGTTCTACCTCCTACTTCTTTGCCTAGTGCCTGGAGTCTTAAAAGCCTACAAGTGGCCATCCAAGTAGCAAATGGACCGTATGGCTAATTGCCTTCATGAACAACTGCCTCTTTTGCCACGAGACAGAAGAACTGGATGATACCTGGTTAACATTACTAAACATTTTGATCAAAGATTCCATAGAAAATTCCTGATAAAAGGGGGAAATTGTAGAACAGAATTATGAAATCTAGTCTTTTTAGAGCCATGGAGGCTGGATGAACCCAGCCCTAATATAATCTTTAAATCTTAAACCAAAAGTATCCTCTGAAGTCTTCTCAAAAAACAAACAATAGTTTAGCTCAACTATAAAGAATGTCTGTGTGAGGATTATGCTCTTTTGAGATCTATCTATATGGGTAAACTGACAATAGCAACTTGAAGGGATAGATAACTTAGGGGGCAGAGAATTTATGTTAGTGGGGAGGAACAACTCAGAAAAGGAGGGTGAGAAAGGCTGTACAACTCAAAGAATGTAACCAGTATCACTGAATTATACATGGAGAAACTTGAATTGATGTTATGCTTTGGCTGTGTATATTCTCAACAATAACAAAAGTGAAATAAATTGTTGTTGTTAGGTGCCGTCGAGTTGTTTCCGACTCATAGTGACCCCATGCACAGCTAAACGAAACACTGCCCGATCCCATGCCAGCTCCATGATCCCTGCTATACTTGAGCCCATCATTGCAGCCACCGTATCAATCCATCTCGTTGAAGACCTTCCCCTCTTTTGTTGACCCTCCACCCTACCAAGCATGACATCCTTCTCCAGGGAATGGTCCATTCTGACAACATGACCAAAATAGGTGAGACGAAGTCTGGCCATTCTCGCTTCCAAGGAGCATTTCGGGTGTACTTCCTCCAGGACAGATCTGTTAGTTCTTCTAGCAGTCCATGGTATTTTCAGCATTCTGCGCCAGCACCACAACTCAAAAGCATCAACTCTTCTTTGGTCTTCCTTATTCATTTGTCCAGCATAACAATAATAACAAAAATGAAATAAATTATTAAAAAAAAAAAAAAAAAAGGCAAACAGCACATGAACCCTATAGCTTATAGGAAAAAAACACAGGGGAATATCTTTGCAACCTTGGGGGAGGCAAAGATTTTTTGGCAGGACACAAAAAGCACTAACCATTAAAAAAAAGGAAAGAAAGAAAAATTGGACTTCATTGAAATGAAACATTTCTACTCATCTAAAGACACCATTGGAAGGGGCCCTGGTGGAACAATGGTTAAGCACTTGGCTGCTAACCTAAAGGCCAGCTGTTTGACCCCACCAGCTGCTCTGTGGGAGAAAAGACCTGGTGATCTGCTCCTGTAAAGATTATAGCCTAGGCAATGCTATGGGCAGTTCCACTCTGTCCTATAGGGTCAGTATGAGTTGGAATTGACTTGATGGCACATAACAACCCAGATAACACAAAGGAAATGAATAGACAATCTATAGACTAGGGGAAAAAAATCATCCATTTCAGAAGGTGACACATGATCAAGAACCAATGGTACTGAAGGAAAAAGTCAAAGATGCACTGCAGGAATTGGTGAAGAACAAGGCTTCAGGAATTGACAGAATACCCATTGAGATGTTTCAATAAATGGATGCCCTGCTGGAGGTGCTCACTTGGCTATACCAAGAGATTTGGAAGACAGCTACCTGGCCAACTGACTGGAAGAGATCCATATTTATACCCATTGCAAAGAAAGGTGATCCCACAGAATGTGGAAATTATCAAACAGTATCACTAATACCACATGCAAGTAAAATCTTACCGAAGACAATTCAAAAACAGTCGCAGCAATATATTGATTGAGAGCTTCCAGAAATGCAAGCTGGATTCAGAAGAGGATGTGGAATGAGGGATATCATTGCTGATGTCAGATAGATCTTAGCTGAAAGCAAAGAATACCAGAAAGATGTTTACTTATGTTTTATTGATGATGCAAAAGCATTCAATTGTGTAAATCATAACAAATTATGGATAACATTGAGAAAAATGGGAATTCCAGAACACTTGATTGTACTCATGAGCAACCTGTACATAGATTAGGAGGCTGTTGTTCAAACAGAACAAGGGGATAGTGCATGGTTCAAAATCAAGAAGGGAGTGAGTAAAGGTTGTGTCCTTTTACCATACTTATTCAATTTGTATGCTGAGCAAATAATCCGAGAAGCTGGCTTATATGAAGAAGAATGTGGCATCAGGATTGGAGGAAGACTAATTAACAACCTGTGATATGCAGATGACACAACTTTGCTTGCTGAAAGTGAGGATAACTTGAAGTGCTTACTGATGAAAATTAAAGACTACAGTCTTCAGTATGGATTACACCTCAATATAAAGAAAACAAACATCCTCACTACTGGTCCAATAAACAGCTTCATGATAAATGGAGAAAAGACTGAAGTTGTCGAGGACTTCATATTACTTGATTCTACAATCAACACCAATGGAAGCAGCAGTCAAGATATCAGATGGCATATTGCATTGGGCAAATCTGCTGCAAAAGACCTCTTTCAAGTGATGAAGAGCAAAGATGTCTTCTTGAAGACTAAAGTGCGCCTAACCCAAGCCATGGTATTTTCAATCACCTCTTATGCATGTGAGAGCTGGACAATGAATAAGGAAGACTGAAGAAGAGTTGAGGCTTTTGAGTTGTGGTGTTGGAGAAGAATGCTAAGAGTACCAAGGTCTGCTAAAAGGACTAAAAAATCTGTCCTGGAAGAATGCAGCCAGAATGCTTCTTGGAAGTAAGAATAGCCAGACTTCATTTCACCAACTTTGGTCATGTTGTCAGGAGGAACCATTCCCTGGAGAAGGATATCATGCTGGGCAAAGTGAAGGGTAAATGAAGGGGAAGACCCTCAATGAGATGGACTGACACAGTGACTACAACGATGGGCTCAGGTATAGCAAGGATCATGAAGCTGGCACGGGACTGGGCAGTATTTCCTTCTCCTGTGGATAGGGTCTCTACGAGTTGGAGATGACTTGACAGCACCTAATAACAATGACAATACCTGACAAAGACTCATATTCAGATAAAGAATGCCTATAAGTCAACAACAAAAAGATGAACCAACTAATTATAAAATGGGCAAAAGACTTGAACAGACACTTCACAAAAAAAGATACATAAATGGCTCATAAGTCATGAAAAAGTGCTTGTGGTAAATGTTATATTGTGCCACCCAGATTCTCCTTTAGGTAAAAGGACTCATTTCTCAGCTGTTGGGAGAGCTGCCAGAAGACAGCCTCCATCTGTCAGCTCACTTCAGAGATTGCCTTAGTTGAGGAGTCCTGATTTGCTTAGGCTCACTCCTGCCCAGGGGGACATGCAGCCAATGACTAACATAAGGGTAAAAAGCCTGACTCCTCATACAAACTCAGAACATCTTTGACGGGTTATCCCAGCTTCAGTGTTCTTCACAGGGTCAGTTGAGGACTCTGTTGAGACTGCATCACAGCTCAAATTCTTCCTCTGCCCAATCCTGCTTCTGTTTCTTCCCTTCCACAATTGTTCAGCCCAAGAGCATGCCCTAAAACACTTATCCCTATTGATCTCCCTCTGAATCTGCTTCCGAGGGAATCCACCCTGTGACAATGCTCAATGTCATCAATTATCAGGGAAATGCAAATGCAAACCATAATAATATTTCATGTCCAGTAAAAGGGCCAAAAGAAGACTGACAATTCCAAATGTTGGTGAAAATGTGGAGAAACTGGAACTCCATAGCTGGTGGCATTGCTGGTAGGAATGTCAATGATATGATCACTTTGGAGAATTGTTTGGCAGTTTCTTATGAAGTTGCACTTAACCTATGACCTAGCAATTCTAATCCTAAGTATGTACCCAAGAGAATTGAAGACATATATTGCAGTATGGTGAGTTGCCTGGTGTGGCTTTTCTGGCTCCCACCAGATGGCTGAGCAGGACTATGCAGGTGTGGGGTGCTCATGACCCACCAAGGGGATTATAGCTTGCTGATGATGTAAGTAAGGTGTGTTAGACTGGGTTCTCTAGAGAAACAAAACCCAGCAAAGCTTATATATATATAAAGAGAGAAAAAAATTTATCTTAGGAAAATGGCTCACAAACGTATAGAAGCCGACAAGTCCAAAGTCCCTGGAGCAAACATCAGGCAGGAGGCTTTTCCTAGCTTCCGCAACCGCAGGGGCCAAGAAGCTCAAGGCTGGCAGGCAGTACACCAGCTGTTGACTCCAATGAATGATGAATCCAAGATCTCCAGGCCGAACGGTGGACTGCTCACTCACAGACAGTTGTAGGCAGCACAACAGAATCCCGATCCACAGAAGAATGTCTCTCTTCCCAGGATGTCCCTGGATATCCTGGAAGCAGGCCACACCCCTAGGGAAACTCCCCTTGAACAGATTGGCCACTCAGAGCCAATCTCACAGTCATCCAATCCCATCATGGGAACAACCACACAGAACTGGGGTCCAGCCAAGTTGACACACAGCTCCAACTATCACATAAGGTATGTAGAACTCTTGTGGGGGTGGGACCATGCAGATAGGATGTGTGGAACCCTAGTGTGGGGTTGGTCAGTTTTGTCATCCTGCTGAGCTTGAAGTGAGCCATCCCAGGGGCAGAAGGGGAGGATCTCACTGCCATCAAGAAAGAAGAGCCAGGAGTGGACCATGTCCTTTGGACCAAGATCCCTGCACTGAACCTCTTTGATCTAGGAGACTGAGACAATGAGACAATAAGACAATGAGAGATGGTGAAAAGCACCAGCAAAGAAAAGGCAGCAGCAGAGGCAGCAGAACCAAGAGACTGGGATGAGACAGTGGTGGGCTTCCTAGCCCAGAGAGAGAGAAACCTGAATGCCTTCAGGCAGGAGGCTTGCTAGAGGAGTGGGGTGCCTCTAGAAATTTATCTGCAGAGCTAAAAGAGCTTTGTACTTACCTGAGTAGGGCAGAGGCCAGGTGGAGAGGCCAAGGGCCAGAGAGAGAGATCCGCCTTTGGGCATGGCTGAGGGGAGGCTGTCCTGATCGAAGAACTATATCTATCCTGAGCATTTCTGACTCTGAACTGTAACCTGTTTCCTTCCTAATAAAGCCCATAATTGTGAGTATTGTCTGTGAGTTTTGTGTGGCCATTGCAACAAATTATCAAGCCCAGCAGAGAAGTTGTTGTTGTTATGTGCCGTGAAATCGGACCCGACTCATAGCGACCCCTCCTTAGGTTTCCGAGGCAGTATTACTATGGAAGTAAAGAAGTAGAGAGGGACAATTGGTGTCAGAATTGGTGAAAGGGTTGGAGGGTAAAGGCATGTTGACCTCTGCCTCATAGGAATCAGCCTTGGGCTGCTGTTGATCTTGATCCTTGTCTCCCCTTGTGAAGTTAGAGATCAAACAATGTTGCCACCAAGCCATTTTTACATATATCATAAAAATACTTGTACAAGAATGCACAAAGTAGCCTTATTTATAAACTGGAAACAACCCAAATGTCTATCAAGAAGAGAATGGATAAACTGTGGTATAGTCATACAATACTACTCAGCAATATAAAGGAATAAACTACTGATACAACATGGATAAGTATCAAAGGCATTATGTTGTGTAAAAGAAGCTAGCACATGGTTACTAAGGATACAACTGTAGGCAAATGGTACATGCAGTGGACAGCTGTGGGGTTTTTTCTGTCAGAGTTTGTTTCCTTGTGTTAATGAAACCAAACCAGTTGCCATTAAAAAAAAAAAAAAAAAAAAGCAGCTAGCACACACAGAAGCATATACAGAGCGATTCTACTAATATGCAGTACAAAGACATGCAAAACAAATCTATGTTTATAGAAATCAGAAATAGCTGCTTCAGTGACCCGTGGGGGTGACTGGGTGGGCTGTGCAGGTGGGGTCAGGAATTAACTGGAAAGGGCCACGAGGAAATTTTCTTGTTTTCGATGGTAGCTACACAATGGCTACAACTGCAAATAGTCATTTGCCTAAGATTTGTTTAGTTTATTGTATGTAAATTATACTTAACTAAGAGCTTTACATATACACACCAAGTAAGTGGCACACACTAGGTACTCAATAAATGCTTAATGAGCAAGGGAAGAGATTATTTTCCTAAATAACCAAATTATTAATGATTATGAAAAAGATTGCCCTCCCCTGAGTTATGGTAAAATGTGAGATACTGTTGGGATCCTCCTTGATTAAAATCCTATGAATATTCACTCTTCAGTTTTTTCCTTCCCCATTAAAATGTTTAAGCTTTGATATCTACAGGAGTGGCAGAATCAGGTCTACAAGGCCTGCCTGCATCATTTGCTGGTAAGTGGAAATTCTGAAAGTATTAACAGTAGCTAGGGAAAGAAATGAAAAACAATCTTTGGTTTCCCACTGTGGTATATCAGCACTTGGCGGCTACCTGACATAATCTTGCCAATGTTATTTTGAAAGCAATTTCTCTTATAAAATATGGCATAATAACCACCCCATTCTGAACATGAGTATCTAATCTCTGAAAGAGTATTTAAAGTATTTGAGATATTTGAAGAGACAAGTTGATTTTTATGGAGCCAGTAGATAATAACCTATTCTGCTCTCCACTAAGGTGAATACCCTGGGGTATAAGAACATCAGAAGACAGTCAGAGAATCCTTTTAAGAGTTTCATAGCCTAAAAAATTAAACATGACAGAATGCCAATCTACCCTTCAGAAAAGGATTTCTGCAGACACACACAGTTATTTTTAAAATCCCTTTTCTAAAATCAAACAATTCAAAAGCCATTGGTGCTTCAGGTTTGCTGGTCTGATACAGCCTGGTAGAACCACTGAGACTATGGCCCCTAGCTGCCCTTCAGGTGTGGAACTGAACCCACACCTTTGGCTTCCAACCAAATAAAAGACAGGCATATGAGTTGAACATGTCCCTGAGGTAGATACACTCCTTGGAGAGAACAATCATGGGTGAAAGAAGGGCTGTGTATACACAGGGAGACAGTTCAGGGGGCAGGAGTGCATGGAAAGATGGACACAGAGAAGAGGTAACTATCGGGAGAAAATGGGAGGAGAGCTGTTGCATTGTGGTAAATTGTAGTCAATGTCATGAGACAAAGTGTATGTGAACTGCTGTAGGGAAAGTGAATTTGCTCTGAAATTTTCACCCAAATCACAATTAAAAAAAAGAAAAAGAAAAGCCATTGGTGCTATCTTCAGAAGTTAAAAGGCTATTGGTAGAATTGTCAGATTTAGGAAATAAAAATATAGAATGTCCAGTTAAATGTGAATTTCAGATGAACAATGAACAACTCTTAAATATAAGCATGCTCCAAATATTGCATATTTTTAGTATAAGCACGTCCCATGCAATATTTGGGACATATTTATACTAAAGAAGTATTTTTTATCTAATTGTTGAGAAATTTACATTTAGCCAGGCATCCTGTGTTTTACCTGGTAAACTTAATACTGGGGAGAGTTATTTGGCCATTTCCTCCACTACTCTGAGGAGCAAAGGGCCACAAGGTTAGGAATGATCATGGCAAAAGGAGAATTGAGCCTTTCTTCTGCTCTGTGGATTTCTACTCTGTCTGCTTAAGCACTGAAAGATACTGTGAAAAGCATTTAAACGTATTTCCAATTATTTAGAATGATAATGATTAATTGTGCTAAATAAAAGTATACTTTGTTTGGATCTCTAGCGTTGGTTTGTATAGGGGCTAAGAGTGTAGGATTAACTACACGGATTTCTATACCTAAAGAACTTGTTTCTCTTGCTAGGTTTGCTAGTTCTGGTGATGAATGAACAAACTTGATTTGGTAAAGCAGTTTGAGGATTTTAAAGATGCTCTATGAAAAGATTTTTTTTTCTAATGAAGTTATTACTCACTCCTTCCATTAAAGGTTTACTCCCATTTCTCTGCTTTTATAGCCTGTAATACTATGTCAGATCTCCAAGGTAGAAGGTTGCTTCTAATGGACTCTGTTACCTAGTACTCCAGAGGTAGGTTGAAAACAGCAATGTTGCTGAGTCTGGTTTAAGAACTAATGGAGAGAACATTCCTTCAGCATCAGCTGATGCTTTGCAGCACAGGATTCTATTACCCTCATTTGAGCTGCCTGACTATTCTAGTAATCAGATCGTTCTGTCGCCTTCCTGTCACCTGGCCTTGACATTAGCTATCATGTGCCCTTTCTGCCTTGACTCCTAGGTACACAGTTCTTCTTTCATATTCTTTAAACACAAATCCTAGAATATTGTAAATTCTAGGGCATTTACACAGCTTATGACAATACTGGAATAGAACATTTGAAATCAGGACTGTCCTGTGAAATCTAGGACATGTGGTCCCCCTAATATTTCAACATTTGTTCTCAATTACCTTGGACAGCAAGGCTATTTGGAAAGGAGACAGGACTGAGAGTCAGAAATTCTCATCATGGCTCTTGTCATTGCTTTGCAGTTTACCTTGAAAAAATTCCTCCATCTAACACTGTCCCGTGTCAGTTTCTGATCTTCTTTTATTCAAAGCCCTCTCTAACAATAGTAAGAAGAAAGCAAAAGGAATTCATTCCCAATTTACTTTTGCTACCCTTAAAATTTAAAATCTGAATACTAGGGTTTGTAACATGGTATTCTGGTCTCTGCTCCTTTACCATGTAACTTATCGTGGGAAAAAAAAAACAGTCCTTAAAGACTGCACCTTTTTAATTCCTGGTTTAAAAGGATCAAATGCAACTTGTAAAAACCAAGCAACTTGTAAAAAGCAAGACTTAAGTCAATTTGGACAGAACTAAGGTGTTTAAAGGAGCTCTGGTAGCATAGTGGCTAAAGCACTTGACTGCTAACCAGAAGGCTGG
>NW_006921672.1:6877087-6878264 GCF_000298275.1 Orycteropus afer afer | reverse complement strand
GGAAACCCAAGGAGGGGTCGCTATGAGTCGGGGCCGACTCGACGGCACATAACAACAACAACAAGGTGTTTAAATTCTCAGAAAAAAGTAAGCAGGGGTAGAGTTTATAAACCAAAGAAAGATATCACTCCCATGTGACTGCTCTCTCCCCTCTCCACCTCCTCAGTTCCTTTGATCCTGTCACCTTCCCTCTTTACATACCCATATCCTCTTGTATTGACACCAAACCAAACCAAACAAAACAAAAAACCCAAAACCAGACTGCCATCCAGATGATTCCAGCTCATAGCAACTCCCACTGGGTTTCCAAGGCTATAAATCTTTATGGAAACAGACTGCCTCATCTTTCTTCCTTGGAGCAGCTGGTGGATTTGAACCACTGATCTTTTAGTTAACACTCAAATAAATGCCTTAACAATTAGGCCACCAGAGCTCCTTTTATTGAGGTAAGACGTGATCAGTCATGTTAGCAAATGCATAGGGCCAAAGGAAGATGACATATTTTGGCATCTCATGGCACTGAACCACATCAGAATAGGGCACCATAAGAATACAGTGCTTCCTGATGCAGAGTTCCTAAAACTTTGGCCTCTACTTCATGGCTAATATAGGTTTGGAACAAGAGTATAAATCTCTCTTGAATGGTTTTAATTGTGCCTTTTTGCCTAATTCTTTTCTCTTATTGGCTTGCCCTAATTCCCAATGTCAGGTCCCTAGGGCATCTGTGCTATGCCTCATTCTCAGTGAATGTATATTTTATACAGTGTGATCGCACTTTGAACTAAAATAGACCACATCTAGAAACCTGCTGGGTGGCTTCCCAGGGCTAAAAAATATGAACAGTTTGCATTGCTTTTTGTCTCTTTGGCTTCTTCTTGAGTCAATTCAGAGATGTTACAATCTAGATTTTATTTAAACAAACAAACAAAAGGCATCAGATCCCCACAGCTAGCTTCTGATTTCTGTGCCAAGACTATTTTCCTAAATCCATCCTAGAAAATGCACACTATCTGAAAATGAAAGAGTCCCAGATGCTTATCTTCATCTATCTTCAGCTCTGGCATTATTATTTATTGGGGACAAGATGACTTTCAGTTCAGTCCTGTGAATAAGCAGGCTCCCAGCCAAATTTTAGCTCTGGTAGCATAGTGGCTAAGACACTTGCCTGCTAACCAGA
>NW_006921672.1:6875895-6876987 GCF_000298275.1 Orycteropus afer afer | reverse complement strand
TCCTACTTCCGTAGTGATACTGCCTCGGAAACCCAAGGAGGGGTCGCTATGAGTCGGGTTTGACTCAACGGCACATAACAACAACAACAACAACACTTTTTAAGTGCTTATTAATCTGGACTCCAATGCAAATTCTGTAAGGAGCCTGGCAGTAGAAGATCCTCAACCCTAGTTATATGAGATATGTGGCTAAAACTTCAGTGCAAATCGCTCTCTTGAATCACACCCCATTAGATGTGATTCTACCTGTGTGCCAACCCTTAATGTCTAGGGTCTTTTCTGAGAAACAATACCAAGTATCTGTTTAAGACTTTACCCTAGGGTGTGGACAAAGGTTGAAATTATTCACTTTGTTAGGCATGAGATCAGGTACTGAGTGAGGGCTAATTCTGATGGAAAATCTTCCTGTCAGGGATTTAAAAAGCAAACAGATAGAGCCAAGGGTGGAGAAACTGAGGACAGGTGATTGTTGGCAAGCTGCTGAGACTTCTAATCCCGTTGGTTACTCCATAGGTCTGGTTCAACCTGTGCTCACCCTTCCTGTTTTGGATTTGAAGTCAAGGCAACCATCATTACTAATTCTAGCATGCCAGCTCCAGAACACTGTAACCTTTAGAGACTTGGGATTCCATGAGAAATGTAGCAGCATTCCAAAGACCTACGCATTCCACAGACATATGCATTCTTGCCTGCAGTAGAGGGTGTTGGCTTCACTCCACTAGATGAAGCCAGACCTTCTCATATTCTGCAAAGTCCTGGTGGCTAACCCTTCATAAGAGTATAGAGCCAAGTAGGCTCATCTCAGTTTGAAGATCACCAACAAAGGGGCTGGGTTTAGTCACATAGCTGCCAGTCACCCTGGATTGTTAAATAAACCTGGAGTAGTAATGAATGTGAAAAAGGAAGCAGAAGTATTAAAAAAAAAAAAAAAAAAAGTGGTGTTGGGAGGCTAGAAAGGAAGACAGGTGGAAACACATGACTTTTCCAACTTCCTGATGGAAAGATACCAAGAGAAATAAAACCCTGACTATAAGGACCTTTCTTTTTTGGCTACATTTAAGTGTCTATAATGTCATATTGCCACTGTCAAAT
>NW_006921672.1:6871429-6875795 GCF_000298275.1 Orycteropus afer afer | reverse complement strand
TGTCAAATACATATATATATATATATATATATATATATATATACACATACATACATATATATACCATTATTATATCATAATAGTTATTATCTGTCAGTATAGTATACATTTTACAGCAGAAAGAATTAATCTACTTCCCCTTAATGAAGAATATAGGATAGATAGGCAACATTCTATCTACTCCTTACATTTCCAATGGTCATTCCAACTGCCATTTTGTTACAGAAAAGAGTTAAGGCTCAGACCTCGTAGCATCAAGTTCCTATGGATTGCTCTCCAACTTCTGTGGCTCTGGCTTTTGGAATCCCTTCACCATATTCCACAGGTATTAGTAGAATGAGTTATGATTTCCATGCTTGTAAATGACATTGAGAGCCATAATTTCTAAGTTAGGAGGCTAAATATTAACAGTAATGCTTTGTTTTTATCTAACATGGGAGTTTTGCAACGGTCTCCTGAATATCTTTCTCTTCTCCTTTCAGTGTTCCATAACCAGGGTTTCTGAATATTTTGGCTCCCTAACCCAATTCCTTTCTATCCTCTTTGCTTTGCAACTCTCGTTCAGTGATTTACATTTGCTCTATATAGCCTTTCCTCAGCCCTTATCTACCATTCCTGCTACGAAGAGTACTCTGACATTTAGAAAACAATAGAGATTTCTTAGAAATTCCCAACTACAGATGAACAAAAGCATATATTATTACACACGTACCTGCTTTACAGATGAAACCGAAGCAGAGGAGTTATAAGACTTGCTCTAGGTCATAGAGAAAGTCAATGGTGAAGCTGGGAGTATTTCATGATCTCATATTCTCAGACTAGTGCTGGAAACCCAAAGACAAAAGTGCCTATGACTAGAATGACTGTATTAGGTGTTTAAGTTTCTTTATTTTCAAAATTTTTTTATTAAAGCACATAGATGTGCAGCATAGGTTATTGCTTGCAGTTTTTCAAGAGCTTGAGTAAACAGAGAAATCTAGAAATCTGTAAGAAGTAGGGCTAGGGATGTTGAGACATTTCTGACTTCCCCATGCCTTTGTAACACCATGGAGAGAAATAAATTTCAAAGGGTCCTTGAGTTCTTCATTTCAGTTACTTCAAGGAAGCCTGCCTGGAGCCTATGTTATGTTAGCTGTTGTTGTTATGTGCCGTTGAGTCGGACCCTGAGTCGGACCCGACTCGTAGCGACCCCTCCCTGGGTTTCTGAGGCAGTATCACTATGGAAGTAGATTGCCCAACCTTCCTTCTGAGGAGTGGCTGGTGGATTTGAACCGCCAGCCTTCTGGTTAGCAGTCAAGTGCCTTAGGCACTACACTACCAGAGCTCCTTGTTATGTTAGCATCCAGTCTTATTTAAGGGCACTACATGTTACTTTCTATTCCCCCCATCACAAGCTGTAGATAGTAGGCCTGGGCTCACTCTTGACTTGCTGCTTTGAGACTTCTTGGGTCATAGGATTAGGGATGGGACCAAGTAAGGTCAACCCTTATCCCCATGGCAGGCTCATAGTTATCCCTGCCATGAAATCCATGCTTTGTTTTTCTTTAAATTATTTTCTGTGATTTTAAGGTTGCCTCTAGGCATAGGCTCACATAGTTTCTCTGTGGGACATACATCAATACAATGGCAAAGCTATAGATTTGGCAAAATTTTATTCTCTCTTGGTTAATGGGTTAGAAAGGTCAATAACAATCAAGATGTATCTTGTGCAGGGACCAGTAATGACTGCTATAAAGGAATTCAAAGGGAAGCTCTTGCTAGTAGTACATGGTGCAGAGACAACATATTTAAAACAAATTAAAAACACAATTGCAGAACAATGTAACAAGGCCTGTACAAATAAATTAGCAAAAGCCAAGAACCTGTGACCTGATGGGAGAGAGGTTAGAGTTGGGTGGAGTTAGTCAAGGACTTTCAGGAAAAGGTGAGTTTTGAAGGAAGGGAGGGGTATAGGTGTGCTGAAAAGGATGAGTTCATTCCTGCAATAGAGAATGACTTGAGCAATGGTAGAGAAGAGAGAATGAGCAAACAGTATGGGCCAAATGGTAAGCAGGTCAGCCGGCTAAGATTAGAGAATTTATGTTATATAAGGTAAGAAGAAACAAGTTTGGAAAAATGGCAGGAACAGTTCATAGGGACTAGATTCCGACTCATAGTGACCCTATAAGTCAGAGTGAACCTGCCCCACGGGGTTTCCAAGGCTGTAACTCTTTACAGGAGCAGCCTGCCTCATCTTTCTCCCGCAGAGTGACTGGTAGGTTTGAACCAATGACGTTTTGGTTAGCAGCTGAATGCTTTAACCATTATGCCAACAGAACTCCCACGTGGAGAGCTTTAAATGGTTATAAATCAAATTTACTTTAACAGGCAAGAGAGAACCTTGTAGTTCCCTTATAATAAAAATAACTTTAAGAAGCTAAAACAGATTAGAATAAATAAAAACTGGAAAGTTAGAAAGATAGGGAAATTTCTGCAAAATTCTCCAGGAGAGGAAAAATACCTTGTTCCAAAGTCAACTCTGCCACTTATTAACTATGTGACCTCGGGCAAGGCATTGAATCTGTGTGCCTGTTTCCTCATCGGTAAAACAGTGATAGATAATGGTGTCTTCCTCACAGAGTTGCTGAGAGGTTAAACAAGGTAATACGTGAAGTGTTTAGTAAACACTCAATAAATGTTAGCTATTATTACTCAAGAAATGGTCATAGAAATGCATCCAAGTGACAAAAGGCCCTGTCCCACGTTAGTCTGAAAAGATTGCAGCTTTTCAGTCCGTCCTTTTAAAAGATATGTAGGATTCAAAGGCGAATGCGTAGGTCTAATGTCCAAGTCTATGCTGCCTCATATAACAGTTACTACGTATATGCGGCTATTGTTGTTGTTGTTGTTATGTGCCGTCGAGTCGGCCCCGACTCATAGCGACCCCTCCTTGGGTTTCCGAGGCAGTATCACTACGGAAGTAGGATTGCCCAACCTTCCTTCCGAGGAGTGGCTGGTGGGTTTGAACCGCCTATTAAGCACCTGAAATGTGGCTAGTCCAAATTGAGCTGTGCTATAAGTGTAAATCACATACCAGATTTTAAAGACGTATTAACAAATAATGTAAAATATCTCATTAATATATTTTTACATTGATTTCATGTTGAAATGATATTTGAATATGTTGGATTAAAGAAGATGTGTTGCTGTTAGATGCTGTTAAGTTGAATCCAACTCATTGTGACTCCATGTACAACAGAATGAAACACTGCCCAGTCCCACACTATCTTCACAGTTGTTGCTATGTTTGAGCACACTGTTGCAACCACTGTGTCAATCTATCTCATTAAGGGTTTTCCTCTCTTTTTCCTGACCCTCTCCTTTACCAGGCTGGCAGTTCAAACCAACCAGCCACTCCTTGGAAGGAAGGTTGGGCAATCTATTTCCATAGTGATACTGCCTCGGAAACCCAAGGAGGGGTTGCTAGTAGTCAGGTCTGACTCGACGGCAAATAACAACAACTCCTTTACCAAGCATGATGTCCTTCTCCAGGGACTGATCCTTCCTGATAACATGTCCAAAATATGTGAGATGAAGTCTTACCATCCTTGCTTCTAGGGAGCATTCTGGCTGTCCTTCCAAGACAGATTTGTTTGTTCTTCTGGAAGTCAATGGTATTGTATTCAATATTCTTCACCAATACTGTAATTCAAAGGCATCACTTCTTCTCTGGTCTTCCTTATTCATTGCCCAGCTTTTGAATGCATATGGAGTGATTGATAATACCATGGCTTGGGTCAGGTGCATATTAGTCCTCAAAGCGACATCTCTGCTCTTTAACACTATAAAGAGGTCTTTTGCAGCAGTTATGTCCAATGCAGTATGTCATTTGATTTCTTGATTGGTGCTTCCATGGGTGTTGATTGTGGATACAAGTAAAATAAAATCCTTGACAATTTCAATCTTTTCTCCATTTATCAAGATATTGCTTATTGGTCCAGTTGTGAGGATTTTTGTTTTATGTTGAGGTATAATTAATAATGAAAGCTATATTCTTTGATCTTCATCAGTAATTGCTTCAGGTTCTCTTCATTTTGAGAAAGGTTGTGTCAGCTGCATAATGCTGGTTTTTAATGAATCTCCTTTCAATCCTGATACCATGTTCTTCATATAGTCCAGCTTCTCAGATTATTTGCTCAGCATACAGACGAGTAAGTATGGTGAAACAATACAAATCCTTATTGCAAAAACGGCAAGGAGGCCACATGTTCTGACCTCCTCTAACCCTACAAGGGGAAGGCAGGATTACCAGCAGTAATCCAAGGCCTATTACTGCAAGGCCAGACATGCTGCCTCCCTCCAGCCCTTTCACCAACCGTTCCTCCCA
>NW_006921672.1:6869813-6870994 GCF_000298275.1 Orycteropus afer afer | reverse complement strand
GAGAGTGGGAACCTCCCAGAACATTGTATTGTGCCACGCCCAACAGAAATAACCCAGGTGGGCGACTTTAAAATCAGGATCTCCTCAGTTGCTAATAGCAATTCCCACCTTGGAGTTTACAAAGACTTATGGGTAGAAAAGCCACACTAAGTAATTTACTACACCGCACTTATGCACATCTTTCCTGATGTATTACTAAAGTGAATTTCATGTGTAATTTTAAAAAATGTGGGTATTAAAAGATTTAAAATTATTTAATGTCTGCCATTATATTTCTGTTGGACAGCACTAGTCAAAGACAACATTCTGCATTGAGTTTTGTTGATAAAAAGAGTTCCACTTGAAAAATTTCTATAAAGAAATATGGGGATAATGAACAATTCTCCTTGCCCCTTGACAATGTAAATATACATGCACCTCAATTTTTGAGATCCTTACAGAACTGAAGGACTTCTGGTGGCACAGTGCCTAAGGCATTTGCTAACCAGAAGATTGGCAGTTCAAACTCACCAGCGACTCCGTGGAAAGATGGGACAATCTACTTCTGTAAAGATTTGTTGTTGTTGTTGTTATGTGCCGTCGAGTCAGACCAAGATTTACCACCTCAGAAACCCAATGGAGCTCGCTATGAGTCGGAATTGACTTGATGGCAGCGAGTTTGGTTTTGGTTGGTTAATAGAACTGAAGGAGTCATAGGTAGTTCACAATTAGCCAGGCTACAATTGATAAAGAGTCTTTTAGAAAGTAACAAATACAAAAATGTTAAAAAGGTGAAACACCTTATTTTAAATATTAAATCACGGAAACAAATTAAAATTTTTCCTAACTTTAAAAGTCCCTCCTTCGAAGGGCTAATTTCCTTGGTTTCAATAATCTAGGTTATTAAAGCTGTTTGATAAAAATTTTTCAAATTGCTGTTTAAAATAGGAATAATTACAGCCAAAGAGTCTCTAGTCAGGATTTTCCGCTGGCCTGGAGGTAAAATCTATTTTGGGGTTTAGTTCTGAATTGTTTTTTAAAAATTTTACCCTGACCGTACTGACCACCTGTATAGTCTTCAATTTCCAAAGACATCTTACGCCTTTCCCTCCGCTTCTCAAATCCTTCCGGGTTCTTTCAGCTCCCAGGCCTCCCGGTCGCCAGCTTGACGTCGACAGGTGCAGCGCAAAGAGCCACCTCCC
>NW_006921672.1:6864852-6869555 GCF_000298275.1 Orycteropus afer afer | reverse complement strand
GCCCGCCAGCCCGCCCGCCCGCACTGCCTCCCTCCGGGCCCCTAGCGCTCCGGCTGGGTCTTTCCCTTCAGGCTTTCCCGGGTCGCTCTTCTCAGGCGGTCGTCCGCACTCGGTGGATGTGGCTGGCAGCCGCTGCCCCCTCCCTCGCTCGCCGCCTGCTCTTCCTCGGCCCTCCGCCTCCTCCCCTCCTCCTTCTCCTCCTCAGCCGCTCCTCTCGCCGCCGCCTCCACAGCCTGGGCCTCGCCGCGATGCCGGAGAAGAGGCCCTTCGAGCGGCTGCCCGCCGATGTCTCCCCCATCAACTACAGCCTCTGCCTCAAGCCCGACTTGCTGGACTTCACCTTCGAGGGCAAGCTGGAGGCCGCCGCCCAGGTACGGTGACCCTTGGGCGCCTGGGGCGAGCTGCCGAGCGAGCAGTTAGGCCGCGCCCGCAGGCTGGACTGGGGGCCCGGCCGGGAGGGCGGGTGGGCCTCGGCGTTGCGGGGCTGGGGCGAAGGAGGCCGGCTCCGGGACGGGCGCGCCCCTCTGGGGCGGCGGCAGGGTGCCCGGCCGGCGTGCTCTGCCTTCTTCGGCTGGGGCCGGGACTGCGCTGCGGGAAGCGCTGCGGGCGCTGGCGGGCCCTGCCCGTGCGCCGCTATGGGGCGCGCACACCTGTGTGGGGCTTCCACCCGGGCCCTTTCTGGCTTGGTAGTGTTCTGGGAGAGGTTGGAGGGTGTTGGGGGAGGTCGGAGGGGTCATCGGAGTCCACGTCTGTCTCGCCCTCATAACTCAGTTCTTTCTTTGGTTTTCCTTACACCTCACCCGGGATAGATTGGAAGGGCGGTCTTCTGAGACTCAGGCCGCCGCGCTGCAGCTAGGAGGGGAGCTTCTAGAAGGGGGGAGAGGGGAGAACGAGAATGTTAATCCCAAGCCGCCTAGCCGAGTTCTCCACGCCTGCTCCAGCCCAGGGGCTGGGTTTCCAAGATGATCCGCCCCCTCCCCCTTTCCCCGCAAGTGACAGTGCAGCAGTGACTTTGTTCTCTCCTAACCTCTAGAGAAGCTGCGGGAGGACCCCATCTCCGTTTTTTTCCTTCTGTCTTCCTTGCTTTTCGGCTTTTGAAGCAGGTGAATTTATTGCTACAGCAATGGTTTCTTAGCAGGACCGTCTTCTTAAAGAAGCTATTAGTTTAGCATATCACTGGTGAAAATATTCCATTACTTTTCATCGCAGTTTTTGGTGAATCATCGCCCCACAGCATTATTTGAAGTATTGTTTGATTTGGGGGACCATTAGTATGGGTGACCTACAAAGGTCCTGAACAATAAACCTTTATGATACCATGTTATCTGAAGTGTTAACATGAAGCTTATAATGGAAAATGGGAGTTTAGTCGCTATCTTGAAAAATAATGATGGTAAATATATTTTAGTTTCATTTCATTTCCTACTGCAGCGGGGGTTGGGGGGGGGAGAGGGGGTAAAAATCAGTGGGCCTCAACCATGAAGAACAGTGTGTATGTAACGATGAGAAAAAAGAAATGTAGACGGGTACTCGAAAGTTGGCAGTTGCCTTTGAAAGTTAAGAGGGCGTGATACTCAGTTTGAAAATATGTCTAAAACTTGGTAGAATTTAAAAGTATACTGTCAGATTTGGGGCGCTTGTGTGAGAACATAAGATCTAGGGTATGGCTGCATGGAAAGACGAAGCTTATCCCTGTGAAAGTCAGGTGATTTAAAATTTTTCCATTAAGAATATGAATCAGAATGAGTGCATTTTGAGTCTAAAGTAGGATTTGAGAGGGCTATTTGGGATACTGTGGTTTACAAGCCAAGTGACTAGAGTGATATATATTGGCAGGGGGTAGTTGGGAGGGATTGTAAACAGTAGTGTGTCTTGTGACTTGGCAAACCTTCGGGAAGAAGGACCTGGCCATTTCCCCATTATGTGAAAAGACTTTCAATGTTTTTAAAAATCTTTTTTTTTTTTTCTTTTTTAACCCTCCCCTTTGTTGGCATAATAAAGGAGCTCTGGTGGTGTAGTAGCTGCTTCCATTATGGTTTGCAGCCTTGGAAACCCTGTGGGGGTCGCTATGAGTCGGAATCCACTCAGTGGCAGTGGGGTGGTTTTTTTGGTTTTGACTGGCAAAACGGCTTCGTAATCTTGAGAAACATATATATTTAGAAAAAAAAAGTATGTTAAGAAGTCAACTACAATTTTTCAAGGATTATTTAAGAAGTGACAATTTTATGTGTTAGGCTGAAATGACAGAGTGACATGTTTCTTCTTCCCCTGTTGAATTTGCTTTTCCAAAGCGATGAGAACTCTGGATTCATGATCTGGGCCATTGAAGGAGCACATACAAATGTACCAGTTATTAACAGGGACTTGTTACAAGGAAATAAATGAATCTTTTTAGTAACATGAACATTTCAAAACATTTCTTTTCAGAAATTGTTTTCCTGGTTGGTGATAACACATGTTGAAGAAGGTGTGATAGTGAATTTTAACAGGCTTTGTTAAAGAATTATTAGACTTTTTAATTAAAGGCATTGCTACCTTTGGGAGTATAAAAAAGTTTACATTTATAAGAAGTAAAAAGCATATATTAATGTTTTTTTAATTACAAAGTATGCAAGTTGCTGAATTGCTTTAGTTGCAAAATTTTATGATAAACCCAGGGTATTTGTACAGGTTACATATTAGAAACTTAGTGGATTTTTAACCTGGCCTGGGGTGTGGACTCCTGGGGAAGGTGGAGAAATTAGTCAGTGTGCAGTGATTTAAAAATTAGTTGTCTTTTAAGTAAGTTGCACCATGTATTAGTTGTTGTTGAGTTGATTTTGACTCAGGAGACCCCATGTGTGTGGTCTAATTGAGCAAGTTTGGAAAATGTGTTACCATGGGTCTAGACTAATGGGACATCCCATTTCTTCTCCCTTTATATTTGAGGGCAAAGGAATTTTGTGGATATTAAAAATTTTGACTCTCTAAATTTGTGGACAACTAATTAAAATGGATTGTAAGTTTGCATGAACATGGCTACCCTTCCTGGTTATGAGTCTAGTGGTTGGTACAGTAGTTGGGTTTTCTCTTAAGGAAAGTTTTTTTTTTTTTTGGGTCAAAGTTTACAGAGCAAATTAATTTTCCATACAGCATTTCACATACACTTTGTCTCATGACAATGACTGCAATTTCACACAGTGCAACGGCTCTCTTCCACTTCTTCCACATGGTCACCTCTTCCCTGTGTCCCTTCCCTCCCATGCACTCCTGCCCCCTAAGTGGTCTCCCTGTGCATACACAGCCTTTCTGCTCTCCCTGATCGATCTCTCCAAGGAGTGTATCTATCTAATGTAAATAAATGTGTAGCTCATATGCCTGTTTGGCTGGGAGCTAGGGGACATAGTCTCAGGGGTTCCACCAGGCTCTGTCAGACCAGTAAACCTGGCCCTTTTCTTTTTTTTAAAATGATTTTGAGTTTTGTTCCACATTGTTTTCCCACTATATCCAGGATCTCCTACATAAGTCCCGTCACAGTGGTTGACAGTTGTAGCTGGGCACCATCTGGTTCTTCTGGTCTCATAGTTATATAGGCTGAGGATCGTATGGTACCAGTCCTCTTAAGGAAAGATATTTACCTGTGCCAAAGAAATCAATTTCAGCTTCAAAACCAGAAATTAGGATAAACTAGATAATCCCTAGCTTCTGCCAACAAAATAGTCATGCTGGTGATGACTAAATTGGCACTAAGAGGATAGTTACAAATACAGTAGTTTATTTGGCAAGCCAAAAACTTGGCACCTAAATAGATATTATTATCAGGCCTGTTTGCATATTTTTTAATGTAGTAATCTTTTTTTTTTATTATTATTATATTGAAAAAATAAAATTCTTAATTCATCTAGCATTATACTAGATCACTAAATGGTCCTTAAAATTTATTTAAACTTGAAAGATTAGTGGTAAGGAATTTAATTTGTTCAGATTTTCTGTTCTATTTCTTGAAATGTGTCTATGAGGAAACATCTAACTATAGGGAACTTTTATATGTTACACTTTATCTGGTATCCTTTGGAAGTGAATTCTGCAGTGAAATAAATTTCCAGATAATTGAAGCTTACTTACCCTTTGAGGAATTTTGGCTTAGAAAAATATTTACTGATTTGGATGGAAAAGTTCCTGAATATACTATTGGATATGTATGTATGTATGTATATGTGTGTATATATATATATATATATATGTGTATATATATATGTATATAAAATCCTAGATTATAAAGAGGAATTAAACAGTTTTAAAAGATACTGTGGTTTTGGTTTCTTAAATATAGTATCTTTTAAAACTGTTTAATTCTTCTTTGTAATCTAGGATTTTTTTTTTGCTTTTTCCTAAATACTAGACATCATTCTAAACATCTGTCATTGATACTATAATTGTACTATAATTTTTACGTTTCATATCTGTTCTTTGAAGTTTTTTGTTTGTTTTCCTTACTCAGGTTATTACTTCTTGTTCCTTGTTACTGTCGATTGTGCAATTCTTCCCTCTTCTATTTTACTGAGCTTGATCTGAAGACATCTGAGTAACCAGATAAAAGTATTTATTTGAGCTTAAAAATAAATTATTTTTAAGTGAAAGTTTGATGGATTCTCTCCTGAGTGAATGGTATTTAGCTTATTTTATAGACTTTGTATCATCTATTCTGGCTTTTCAACACCCCC
>NW_006921672.1:6863594-6864752 GCF_000298275.1 Orycteropus afer afer | reverse complement strand
GTTAAAATACATTGTAATATATTAAGAAGTGTTTCATAGCTACTGCCTCCTTAGCCTTGAGACCAAAGAAATAGATGGTGCCTAGCTTCTATTACTGAACATTTTGGTCAAGGAATAAGTAGCTGAACCCTAATCAAAAGGGAGGAAATGTGGAACAGAATTTCAATATCTTGTAGGGCCTATTGAGATTGGAGGATCCCCTGAATCTATTGCTCTGAGAAAATCTTCAGGTTATGAACCAAAATTATCTTCTGCAGTTAAGCTGTTTAGCTGAACTAAAAAAGAATGGTCACCATGTACGATGAGAATTGTACTCTTTTAAAGAATGATATATATGAGATCAAATTGTCAACAGTATAGATGTTTAGTTTAGGGAACAGTGAACCTGAGTCAATGGTGTTAAAACAATATGGGTAGAGATACCAAGAATGGTGACTCAATATTAAGAATGTAACCAGTGCTATTGAATTGTACACATAAGAAATGATCAGTAGGTGTATGTTCTGCTCTGTATCTTTTCACCAAAATTAAGACAAAAGAAAATTTTTAAAAAAGTGTTTCATAACTAAATAATTTTTACATTAAAATTTGAATCAAGGTTTAGGTAGAAAAATTTTATTTCACTCATTGGTCAGCAGTTTAAATGCTGTGAAATACTTAAGCATTTATGATTTCTTAGAGTAATTTGGAAAATGTAAATTGGTTTTGGATTTAAAACTACTCATTTATTTCTACCATTGATGCAGAAATATTCAGTCTAGGTTTTAGTGAAGTCTGGGTTAAAAAATAATTGTCTGTGGCATACATTAGGCCAACGTGAAGTTGTATTTCTTAATCTAGGATGTTTCTGACTGCTGATTTTTTTCCTCCCTTTAGGTGAGGCAGGCAACCAATCAGATTGTGATGAATTGTGCTGATATTGATATTATTACAGCTTCATATGCACCAGAGGGAGATGAAGGTAAAAACTGTTTTCCATTTTAATATGCTGTTTCTGGGTGTATGTACATACTTGTGTGTGTGTATGTGCACACATGCATGTATATAAATATATGCCTTTTTGGGGGCTCTGGTAGCATAGTAGCTAAGGCATTTGACTGCTAACCAGAAGGCTGGTGGTTCAAACCCACCAGCCACTCCTCGGAAGGAAGATGGGGC
>NW_006921672.1:6860559-6863189 GCF_000298275.1 Orycteropus afer afer | reverse complement strand
TTGAAATATAGATTAAGATTGAAATAATAAATCTTACTCATAATGAAAAGAAAAATAGTTTGCTTTATGAGGTTGAATGAGTATTAGAAGCTAGATGATGGAGTCAGAAGCCTAATACAGGATATGTAAGAACTCTGTTAGCATCTTTGAAATGAGTATTATTTTAGATCTTATAATAATGATTACATTGAGTTGTTAGTTTGGTTTGAAATCTTATTCCCACATAATCTGTATTTAAAAAATGTTAACCAAGTTTGCATAAACTTATACAAGTTCATTTGTATTGGAGTGGAATTGCTTTTTATTCCATTTCTTGGCAGATGGTTTATTGATTAGTCTCTTCTATTACTCAGAGATGTCCTCTTTTAAGAAAGTATTTTCATTTGTTGTAAGTTAGGGATTTGACCTTTTAAATTTTGTTTTGTACTGCTGTTTCTTCTTTCCTTTGCATTTTATTGAAAAGATGCATGCAAATAACATTTTCAGACCTGGCAATATTTATTTCATGAATTTTTCTTAAATTATCTTATCCATGGAAGATAAAAAAGTAAATAGCAGTTGAGCATATTATTGGTAAGAAGTATTTATGTTCATTTGATTATAAATGAGATCAAACTGCTATGATTTTAAGTTTAGAGGAACAAATCCTTCAAATGAACTTGAGTAAGTGCCAACTTAAGAAACAAAGTTTGGTAAATGAACGAGTGATTATTTAATTTCTTTAACTGTGAAGAAAAATGGAAGCACCTTAGCCAGATGTATCAAGGCAAGCTTTCTTTGATGTAGGTAGAAAACATATAAATTTAGTGTAGGTTTTAAAGTGGTATCAAGCATATAGATAGATACATCTAATAAAACAAATGTGCATCCTCCAGCTAGCAAGGTTTCAGCTCAGGTTTGTTTTTTATCTTCCTCTTTTAAAACTTTCAGAAAATAATTCAAAGGACTTAAAAGTTCTAAATATGTATACCTTGAGTGATGCCAAGCTTATAATGATCTGTATCTCAAGAAAGCAGTGTTAGTGTTCTCACTAAGAAGGTCAGGAGAGAAATGAAAACATAGGAAGTTAAGAGGATTTGTAGAGAGATCAAAATAACAGTACACAGTCCTGGAAAGAGTTGACAGTCACATTCACAATTAATTTCTAAAGAAACAATATGTTGTACCCTCCCATAAAGTAAAAAAGACGCAAAATGATACCATATCTAAGGGCAAAATTAAGCCACATAGAAATTAAAAAAAGAAAAAAACCCACCAAACTCACTACAGTTGAGTCGGATCTGACTCATAGCGACCCCTCCTTGGGGTTCCAAGGCAGTATCACTAGGAAAATAGATTATCCAATGTTCCTTCCGAGGAGTGGCTGGTGGGTTTGAACCACCAGCCTTCAGGTTAGCAGTCAAATGCCTTAGGCACTATGCCACCAGAGCTCCCTAATCTCATCTAGTACCTATTAATACTTATGATTGCCTTCTGCAAGTTCTATTTAGATACCTGTAGCCACTAAATCTTTGTGCTTTAAGATAAACTCAGAAATTTATTTGAAGCCTTAAATTGTTGCTTCTTATGTAAGTTCTCAACTGATGAAAAAGGCCATCTTGTGACATGTACAGTACTCCAGAAAGACATATTGGCATGTCTTTTTTAAATTAAGGCACTGTCTTTTAAATAGAAATAATTTATTTTAAATCATATTTGAGAACTTAGTTTGTAAATTTTTTAAAATGATAAACCAGTAAGGAAAAACAGCTGAAAGCTGTTTTTTTACTGTTCTGAACTTCAAGGGTTGTTGAAATTACTAGCACTTAGCCAGTGCAAGGAATGCATCTCCCTACACAGTGCAGGGATTAGTGTTGTCATCAGCTTCTGCAAGGAAATACGAAACTCTTGAGTGCCTGAACTCAGGTCTTGACAGGTAGTCTTTTAATGTATCAATAATAGATGGCTTGGCCATAACCAGTAAAAATGATCACTTGAAAATTTTATACCAACTTTTCCCTTAGTATACTCTGTCAGGGTGTAAGTTTGTAGGATTAGCTGTGTAAGAAAAAAATTTTCCATTGCTGATGCATTTCATAAAAGTTTTAATTCAAAGTTCCAGATCTGCCAGCATCACTTTGGTTTATCCATATAAGCCAGGTAGATATTAACATGTTTGTTCTTGAAGTAGGGTTGTATATTTGAATGTGTGCATACAAGTGTGCTTGTGTATTTAAATGGATGGATAAAAAAAATTAGAAATATTTCTGAATATTAGTGATTTTAGAGCAAAACTATTAACTTGATAAAAAGGAATGGTTCCTCACACTTGATCGTAAACTTTCGTTTGACTATTAGTAACATATATTCTGTCATACAATTATGTGTGGATCAGTAATAACATTAATAAACCACCATCTGTTTGCAATAAAGTAGTTTATGTCATCATTCTGAAAATAAATTGCAACTTAAATGGCTAGTTAAGTGCTTAGTACTCAAATCAGGAAGATTAAAGAGAAGGAAAAAATCCATTTCTAATGTGAATGTATTAAAATCCAATATAGTGGCTAAAGCATTTGACTGCTAACCAGAAGGCTGGCGGTTCAAACCCACCAGCCACTCCTCGGAAGGAAGGTTGGGCAATCCTACTT
>NW_006921672.1:6855703-6860459 GCF_000298275.1 Orycteropus afer afer | reverse complement strand
AACTTACTTCCTGGTTCTGGATAATTGATATTATTCATTGCAGCCTAGATAAATGTGGTCTTGAGTAGTAAATTACCTATGAAGTGTCTCTGAACTTTGCTACATAAATGAGCTTGCTTTTTTTTTTTTTTGTTTAGAATAAGTAAATCTTATTCTAATCTGTATGTAAGACAGTGGTAAAGGATTTAGTCTTATAATACCTGTTTTGTTAACTGAGATTAGTTCTCTGATTTTAGAGATTTTGTTTTGAACACCATAAAAGTATATGGTTCTCGGTTCATTTGGTCACTTCTATTCCTTAAAAATAACTTACTTTTAAGTTGGGAAATATTTTAGAAATACAGAAAAGTACCACCATTCAGATTGAACAGATATTAGTGTTTTGCCACATTTGTTTAATACTCCACATGTTGGTTTTGGGGAAATAAAATGTCACAGATACCCCCCAAAGCTCATTTCCATCTCCTCCTCACCATCAGAGGTAGTTTCTGTCTTACAGTAGGTGCATATTGCTCCTAGGTATATTTAAAAATGTTTATTGAAGAGGAAGTAGCCATGAACAATAAATACCAATATCTGTGTTTAAAACTTTTATATTAATGGTATCTATTTATGTTTGACCTGTAGCTCACTCTTTTCAGTGTCTCTTTTATTAGAAAATTTGGCTCATTTGAGCTTACTAATTAGTTATTCCTTATTGTCGTTAGAAATTATGGCACTATTCCACCAAGACAACAATTATTATAAAATTTCAATGATGAAATATCCTGTTAGGCAAAATGACTCAGGCTTTAGACTGACTAGAATTGTCACACTGGAGATTTCCTTTTACTAAAATTTCAGGACTTTGGCAATCAAGGGAGAAAAAAACACAAAAACCTCTTAGTTCTTAATGTAGTAAATTTGAGGTGTATTCCTGAGTGATTCTAGTAGACTCAGTCAGGAAAAAAATAAATTGTCTCAGGTTGCTTGCTGCCTCCTTACCTCATAGGAAACTTCCATTATAAAATTGTTACCAAGAGTCAAGCTACTCTTTAGGAGAGCCTTCCTAAATGTTTGCCTCACTTGAAGTGCAGTTTCTGTAGGACTCCAAGAAGACTTAACCCTTGGTTTGAAACAAAGGGAAGGATACTAACATTCCAGTCTTCAATTGCATCAAATGGAAAAGTTGAAAATGAATAGGTTATTAACAAAATTTATATGCCAACTTCAACCTTTTACTTCAAGCTTGGAAACGGAAGATCTTATTGCTGAAATTCCTTTGACATGTTACCTATTTCTGATACTGTAACACAAAGATAATATTCACTAACATAATGCTATTAATATGTGAGAAATCATGTATTGCATCATCAGGTCAGCGCTGTTTGGAAAGCTTGGAAGAAAGCAATGTCATGGTGTATTGTAGTCAGCACTTATGCTTATGTCCACATTGACATTTTAAATTACCTTCCTTGGGCAGTACATACGTGTTGATAGCAGAGTGCTATGTCATACAGCCAAAGTTCTTAAATTTTATATCATTCTGATGTAAATTGCTAAAGCCTGCCCACACCCCTTGCATTGATTCTGACTCATAGTGACCATTTAGGACAGAGTGGAACTGCCACAGAGTTTCCAAGGCTGTAAATCTTTACAAAAGCAGCTCACCTCATCTTTTTCCCATGGAGTGGCTAGTGAGTTCAAACCGCTGACCTTTTCGTTAGTAGCCAGATGCCACCAGAGCTCCTATATAAACTGCTAGGGAAATGTTATAACCATATTTTTATGCAAATAATGTACATGTTATCCCGTTTTTGAAATTGGGCAACCTCCTTGCATGTTAGTTTCCTATCTGTGCTATGCATGTTATATGTGTGTGCATGTTTACATGGGTGTGTTATATGGAAAAAAAA
The DNA here is from genome assembly GCF_000298275.1 of Orycteropus afer afer. Taxonomy (NCBI): domain Eukaryota; kingdom Metazoa; phylum Chordata; class Mammalia; order Tubulidentata; family Orycteropodidae; genus Orycteropus; species Orycteropus afer. Next base: position 6,858,564 of record NW_006921672.1, on the reverse strand, counting down.
TACAGTAGACATTCAGAGAAGTAACATCTTTATAGTTAGAACACATTAATTTTGGTTTGTATGTGTGCAGTAATAAAATCTATTAAGTAATTATTAAGTATCAGGCACTAGGTGCTAAATAAGCACGTTTCATGGTTATCCCATTTTCAGTCAGTTTTTTAAATCAATGCATCTCTAATATGGGAGAGACTATACTGACTGACTTAAAAATGTTAGTGGAGTTCTAATTTTAAGATAAGTATTTGTGTTCTTTTGGTTCTGCCTTCTCACACTTCTTTCAGTTTTCTGAAAGAAAAAAATAAAGTAGCTGTTCAACAAGCAGCTTAATTATTAGTATAAACAGGTGGGTTTTCACTAAACAGAGTAAGAATGGGAATGTACTTGTAATTGAATGTTGTGGACTGTGCCTTTCCAAAGTATGTAAGCACTTTCCCTTAGAATGGTTGTAACAGTAGTGTGCTAAGTATGATTTGGCATATGCAGTGTTCTGCAGGTATCTTGACATTGGTAGATTAACTACTTGGCTACCATTGAATTCACTGTAGATGTTGATGGATGAAAAAATGTGGTTGCCTAGATAAGGATTAAGGCCAGTTACTAAAACCACTGTTCAGTTGGCATAAACTTCAAACTCTGAAAGATCTTTATTCATTTTACCCTGGGCATACACCAATAAGTGCTTCATTTCTCCATGTTTCTGAATTTTTTTTCAAGTCAATTTATGAATAGGCAAAGAGGGTGTTTTGTTTGCTTGATGGCCAGTTGGGATATAAAGGTTTTAAAGCCATGCCATTTAGGTATGTTCTAGAAAAAGAAACAATGTGAAGTATATTGCTGCTTGAAAAAATAAAAAACTGCTCATTAAATGGCATTTTTGTTTTGAAACATGAGGATTTATGAGGATTTTTTTTTTTTTTTTAATGAGCCAAACTAATTTCAGTTTATGTGTTAGAGATTTTGACGGTCTGTTATAAGCTTAATAGCATACTGTCTATAATTTAGGTCAAGTAGTTCTAGCTTAAAATTAATCAGGTTAAAGATATATTGGTTATTAATAAAGCAATTACTCTTAGGTATAGCTTTTTCGTATAGATATCACATTACTTTTTTTTTTTTAAACAGCATTTCTTCTCGTGAAGGCTGTGATGGTTCTTTGGTAGAATTCTTGTCTTACATGTGGGAGACTTAGATATGATTCCTGGCCAATGCACCTCATGCCCAGTAGGATTTTCTGTTATTATGATGCTAAACAGGTTTCAGCATAGCTTCCAGATGAAAAAAGACTAGGAATAAAGGCCTGACAATCTCCTTCTGAAAATCAGCCAGTGAAAGCTATGTGGATCATAATGGTTTGATGCTGTGGTACATGGGATTCCCATCAGTTGGGGTTACTAGGTAGTAGTTAACAATAACAACATATTTTCCCATGAAGTTAATATCCAATAGATAACACATTACTTTGATGTTCTTGCCTAGTTCTGTGTGTGTTCAGGAGTCTCAAGTTGGAGGCATTACTGACTAACTTGCATGTGTTTTGCTTGGTCTACACAGTATTTATTTATTTATTTATTTATTGCAATTCCATTGTCTTTATTAGAATTCTGCCCACCCCCAAATGATTTTGAGTTTTGTTCCACATTGTTCTCCCTCTCTATCCAGGATCTCCTACATAGATCCCCCTCCGAGTGGTTGACAGTGGTAGCCAGGCACCATCTAGTTCTTCTGGTCTCATAGTCGTATAGGCTGCAGATCGCAGGGTGTACCCATCGCTAGGACTCATTCTTTCCATGAATCTTTGGTTTTCTTCATTTTTATTTGCTCTGGACGAAGAGATACACATCATTGCATCTAGATGGCTGCTTGCAGGCTTTTAAGATCCCAGTTGCTACTCACCAAAGTAGGAGGTGGAACAATGTTTCATGTAGCATCTTATGCCAATTGAGTCTACACAGTATTTTTTAAAATTTTAAATAAGTTGCCAGCATTTAAAAAGTGGGAGATTGTATATCAAATCTGAATTATGAAAACTTGGATGATCTGTGAATACTAAGCCTCCTTTTCAGTTTAGCAGTAATTGCTTGGTTCTAAGAAATGACTACTTCTCCTATCCTTTAGTGAGTTAGACATAACCCCCATGTGGCCTGCTGCACTCATTTATAATACCTGCATTACTGGCCCCTCTAGGCATTTGTTTGTGATTTAAGGCATCTGCATTTTTTGTTATTTCAGATTCAGACTAAATGAATCTAAGATGTTGTTTAATGCAACAAAATAAGTGTATTTTTAAAAAATGTATTTAAAGAAGGTTATAACCAAATTGAAAGATGGGCAACCCACTCACTGCCGTTGAGTTGGATCTGACTCATAGCGACCCCTCCTTGGGTTTCCGAGGTGGTATCACTATAGAAGCCCAGCCTTCCTTCTAAGGAGTGGCTGGTGTGGGTTTGAACTGCCAGCCTTCTGGTAGCAGTCAAATGCCTTAGGTACTACGTCACCAGAGCTCCTAAAGATAGACGAAGGTTATATAAGTAAGCAATTCCCAGAGGAAAAACTTAATGGCCAAAAAAAGTATGTTACTAGTAATCAGGGAAATTCTAATTAAAACAAAAAAGGAGTACTATTTAATACCATCAGATTTTAAAAAAATTTTGGAGAATGCTGAATATGGGATTTGTCTGTTTTTTGCTGACAGGCATGTCAGTGGAAACCACTTAGGAGGATAACTGGGCAATTCTTGTTAAAGTTGGAGATATGTATCTTTTAACCCAGAAAGACCACTAGTAGGTGTCACATTCCCTGGAGAAATTCTACTGCATATGCAGAAGATACAGACCAAGATGTTTATTATGTTGTTGTTGTTG
>NW_006921672.1:6842980-6845238 GCF_000298275.1 Orycteropus afer afer | reverse complement strand
ATAATAGTTCACAAGGAAATTTTATATGAAAGAAATCCGAGTATAACTTCAGTTCTATAAATAACACCAACCAAAAAAACACCAAACTCACTGCCCTCGAGTCGATTCCGACTCACAGTGGTCTCCTTGGGTTTCTGAGGCGGTATCTCTGCGGCAAGTAGATTGCCCATTCTGCTTTCCGAGGAGTGGCTGGTGGATTTGAACCGCCAGCCTTCTGGTTAGCAGTCAAATGCCTTAGGTACTGTGCCACCAGAGCTCCCATAAATAACACTGTAGGTTACTAAAACCACACCCACTGCCATCAAGTTGATTCTAACTCAGTGACCCTATAGGACACAGTAGAACTGTCCAGAGGGTTTCCAAGCCTGTAAATCTTTATTAAAGCAGATTGCCTAATTTTGCTGATGGCTTCAAACTGCTGATCTTTTGGTTAACAGCCGAATGCCTTAGCCACTGCACCACCAGAGCTCCTAACAGTATTGATTAGGGGCCCACCCAAAACCAAAGATCTTGTTGGGGTTAAGCAAATAACAAAAAAGAATGAGTTGGGCTGGAAGTTGAAAAATAAGAATGATGGAACAGGGGATGAAGAGTACATGTTCCATATACATGTCAAACGAAACAAAACTGGCCAAGCAGTACATTTCTGTGCCATACTGAGTTCTCTTGAGTTTGCAACCTTTTTGTGTGTGTGTGTGTGTGTGTGATTTGGGTGAAAATTTACAGAGCAAATTCACTTTCCCATACAGCAGTGCACATACGCTTTGTCTCATGATATTGACCACAATTCACCACAGTGCAACAGTTCCCCTCCTACTTCCTCCTGACAGTCACCTCTTCCCTGTGTCCATCCCTCCATGTACCCTACCACCTGCACTATCTCCCTGTGCATAAACAGCCCTCCTTTCTTGCATGATTGTTCTCTCCAAGGAGTGTATTTACCTCAAGTAAATGTTCAACTCCTATGCCTGTCTTTTGCTTGTCTGGAAGCCACAGGTGTGGGTTGACTTCTAGACCTGAAGGGCAGTTAGGGGCTATCGTCTCATGGTTCCACTAGGTTTTATCAGACCAGCAAACCTGGTCCCCCTTTTTTTTTTCCCCAAATGATTTTGAGTTTTGTTATACATTGTTCTCCCTTCCTATCCAGGGTCTCCTACATAGATCCCCCTCCGAGTAGTTGACATTGGTAGCCGGGCACCATCTAGTTCTTCTGGTCTCATAGTCATATAGGCTGTGGATTGCATGATGTACCAGTCACTAGAACTAATTCTCTCCATGAATCTTTGGTTTTCTTCATTCTTCTTTGCGCTGGACAAGGAGAGACCCATCATTGCATCTAGGTGGCTGCTTGCAGGCTTTTAAGATCCCAGTTGCTACTCGCCAAAGTAGGAGGTGGAACAGTGTTTTGTGTAGTATGTTATGCCAGTTGAGCTTGATGTCCCCTGTGACTATGGTCACAAGCCCACAGGTTCAACTACTTGGTCCCTCTGGGTAGGTGGCTGTGACCAAGAAATGACTACAACCTTGTCCCTTGCCAGCTCTACTATACACCTGGGAATTCAGATCATACAAATACACTTATAGGACCATTGTCTGCCAACCCTATACATGGTCTTGGGTACGCTATCCACTTCATAGATATACCTAATAGTTCAGCCTGTCCACCCATCTATCCATCTATATACTCACGTTTGCTTTCACTGACAAGAGTTTGCAACCTCTTAAGAGGCTTGAAGATTAAGACTTGAGCATAACTGTCTCATTAAAAACAGGAAAAGCCTTAGAAGATTTTTATAGCTTCTTAATTGAAAGTGATCGTGTAGTATCGTATATTCTGATTAAATATGCTAAGCAGATTGTTTTGGTTTTCTGTCTGTGTGCCAGTGGTATATACCTTTTTTTTTGGTACAGGGCTTAGAATCTAGAATATATCTCTATGGGTACTTTTCAGAGCACTAAAATGGCTCTGGTAATGTAGTGCTTAAGGCACTTGACTGCTAACCAGAAGTCTGGCAGTTCAAATCCACCAGCCACTCCTCGGAAGGAAGGTTGGGCAATCTACTTTCATACTGATACTGCCTTGGAAACCCAAGGAGGGATCACTATGAGTCGGGTTTGACTTGACGGCACATAACAGCAACAACAACAAAATCATTTTTTTTTTTTTTTAATTAGGATTTGGGTGAAGATTTACAGAGAGTAAATTCACTTTTCATACAGCAGTTCACATATACTTTGTCTCATGTCATTGACCAAAA
>NW_006921672.1:6841965-6842880 GCF_000298275.1 Orycteropus afer afer | reverse complement strand
ACCTTCCTTCCGAGGAGTGGCTGGTGGGTTTGAACCTCCAGCCTTCTGGTTAGCAGTCAAGTGCCTTAGCCACTATGCTACCAGAGCTCCCAGATGTTTATCATAGTACTATTTTAAATAATGAAAAAGGGGAAATAATCAAACTTCCTTTAGGAAGAAAAATGGAATTGTGCTTTAGTCACAGACTATGTAGTAGTTAAAATGAATGAATTAGATCCACATCTGTAAGCATTAACCCATTTTAGAAATAAAATGTCAGATGAAAAAAGCAGCTGAGAAAGCTTATATGCCTTCTGATACCTTTTGTATAAAATTGAAAAACACTCTGTGGATCCTTATATATGTAGCAAAATTACTAAAGCTACATGTGAAAAATATATATTAGCTTTGGGATAATGATTATTTTCGGGAAATGAGGAAAAGGCTTACATTATGTCATATGTATATCTATCCCATAGCTGTTTGAGTCTGACTCATATTGACTCTATAGGATAGAGTAGAACTGCCCCATAGGGTTTCCAAGGCTGTAATCTTTACAGAAGCAGAATGCTATATCTTTGTTTTGTGGAGTGCCTGGTGGGTTCGAACTGCTGACGTTTCAGTTAGCAGCTGAGTGCGTAGCCACTGTGTCTCTGTGGTATGCACGCACTCTTCAACTCTCTGCACACATGCACACATATTTTAATCTGAAACAAACAAAGTTAAAACTATTTAACTTTGGTGGTTACAACTATTTAACTTTGTGGTTGTACTCTAATGTCTGTTACATCCGATGTTTCTTTGGGAAAAGGAAAAAAAAATTAAAGCGTACTTTATGAAGTTTTGACATTATAGTCTATGATACCTTGATATCTTCCTCTATCCTTACAAAAGGAAGTTAAGAAAGTTGAAAGATAGAATGGACTGTTCTAAACT
>NW_006921672.1:6783578-6814765 GCF_000298275.1 Orycteropus afer afer | reverse complement strand
TTCCTTCAAGGCTCAGGGGTCCAAGATTATCTTCTGTGTCTGTGTTAATTGGTTTCCCTTTTCTTTGTTGAAGAGGGTCTGTGCAATCCTTCTGCCTAATCCGCCATCTTGCCCCGCCTGGATGTGTAGATGATTTTTATATGATTGTCTTTTCTGTAAGGTGCTCTGGTGGTACAGTGCCTAAGGCATTTGACTGCTAACCAGAAGGTTGGTGGTTTAAACCCCTCAGCCACTCCGTAGAAGGAAGACGGGCATTCTAGTTCTGTAAAGATTTACTGCCTCAAAAACCCAATCGGGGTCTCTCTGAGTCAGAATTGACTCGATGGGAGTGGGTTTGGTTTTTTTGGTCTTTTCTCTATCTCTGTGTATTTTGTCCTTTTTTAAAAGGACGCAAATCATATGGGATTAGAACCCACCTGACTGTGGTATATTCTAATGTTAACTAATAACATCTGCAAAAAGGACATGGAGGTGGCATCTTCTTACCTCTTCTATTCTCACAAGGGGAAAATCAAATCACCGTCAACAGCCCAAGACTTACTCCTGTGAAGCCAAACATGCCACCACCCTCCAGCCTTTTACCAACTCTGGCACCAACCATCTCTCCCACAGCACTCACTACTTCTCTGCTGGGTTTATTAATTTTTTTCAGTGGCCACACAGAACTCACAGACAATATTCATAATTATGGGGTTTATTAGGGAAGCAACAGGTACAGTTTAGATTCAGGAATGCACTCAGGATACAATTCTTTGATCGGGACAGTTTCCCCTCTGCTGTGCCCTCAGACATGCCTGTCTGTCCCTTGGCCTCTTGGCCTGGCCTCTGTCCTGCTTGGGCAAGTGTTAGAAAGTTCTTTTGGCTCTGCTGATAGGTACACCTAGATGCACCCCACTTTGCCAGCAAGCCTCCTGACCAAGGGCACTCAGCTTTCTTGCTCAGTTTAAAGTTTTCTTGGCTGATTTTCAGAAGTAAATTTCCCGGCCTTTCTTCCTAGTTGGTCTAAATCTGGAAGTGCCATTGAAACTTGTTCATTATCATAGCAGCATGCAAGCTTCCATGGGCAAATGGTGATGGCATGTGAGGTACATTGGCTGGGAATTGAACCAAGATCTCCCACATGGAGGGGGGAGAATTCTACCCCTGAACTACTAATGTTCTCACTTAGTGTGTGGGTAGGTATTATCCCATTTTAGTGAGAAAAGGTCTCTGAGGCTCAGAGAGGTTGTGACTTGATCAAAAGCTGCATGGGTACTGAATGACAGATTCTACCTCTCAGCTCACTATTCAGATAAATTCCCTTGCCTTATATACATTAAAGGAAGTTTATTGTTTATTTGAAACTCCCCTTCCCCAAATATCAAGGTTCTTTAGTTTTGGATAAGTAGTTTATATAGTCATTGAAGGAGTTTTTAATAAATATTCATGTTTAAGTGATAGTTTGGTAAGCATGAAAGCACATCTGGAATGTTTCTTTACCGATAAGAAACTTAAAATCAATTGCAAAGACAATAGAGACCGATAGGCTTGTTTTTTAAAAGGAAAAATTTAAATAATACTAGCATTAAGATAAGATCTTAAATTTTTGATTCCTGATCTTGTTTAAATTTTTAAGTTTATCTGTGAAATGTGTTCAAGTTCCTATGAAGGATGGATCCATTCTCTAATAAGCAATCTACTACAGGTTTCCCTCACTATCTAAAATAGAGCATTCCTATGAGCCCTTTGGAGCTCTGGTAGCTCAGTGCCTGTTCTGGTTACCTAGTGCTGCTCTGACAAGATATATACCACAAATGGGATGGCCTGAACAAAAAAAAAAAAAAAGGAGGCTTTGAGTCCAAGTTCAAAGTGCCAGTCTCTAGGGACTGGAAAGCCCCTCAATCTTGGGGTCCAGCTCTGCCTCCTGCTCCTGGCCCACTGAAGCTAGAGGCGTTTCTTCACTCAGACAGCTGCTGGCTGCTGAGTCTGAGAGGCCCCAAGGTTGACAAGTAAAAAGGCACAGTCACAATGTTACCAAACCACACGGCCGACCATTAACTTAAGTCCATTGTAAGTCCCAAGGTTGGCAGAGCATAGCAGGCTGCTGAGCAACGGCACAGCTACATGCAGGGTCCAAGCGTGCCATAGGCTACAGACCATTCCCAAAGTTTCTCCTTATATACAGGAAGCAGACCACATACCCAAAGCAGCTACTCAGCTGCTCACAGTAGGTTCCACCATAGAGTTGATTACCAGTCTCATCATAGGGAATGCTACATCCAGCTGCCCAGCCACTCAGCCAGGCCCAGCCAAGTTGACACACAAACTGAACTACCATAGGTGCCTAAGGCATTTGAGTGCTAACCAGAAGGCTGGCGGTTCAAACCCACCAGCCACACTCTATGGGAGGAAGATGGGGTGATCTAGTTCTGTAAAGATTTATTGCCTCAGAAACCCAATGGGAGTTGCTGTGAGTCAGAATTGACTTGATGGCAGTGAGTTTGTTTTTTTTTTAACGAGACCTTTTGTAAGCCAAAGTAGCATAAAGGGAAGAAGCAATTGCCAGTAATTTATAGGGGAAAATTTTTTGAGTGTTCCCAAATCCAGAAAATTACCTGTAAACAAAAACTAAACCCAACCCACTGCCATCAAGTCAATTCTGACTCATAGCGACCCCATAGAGTATAGCAGAACTGCCTTATAGAGCTTCCAAGGCAGTAAACATTTACAGAAGCAGACTGCCTCATCTTTCTCCTGTGGAGTGGCTGGTTGTTTGGAACTGCCAAGCTTATGTTTAGCAGCCAAATGCCTTAACCACTGTGCCACCAGAGCTCCACATCACACCATATAACCCATGAAACCTAAGATAATACTAACATAGTAAAATCCGAATGATATGTTAAATACACAGCCTGTATAAAGTAGAAGTAACGTATGTAATTCCTGAGGAAGGAGCTTGATGATGCCTGATACTCTCGCTGCTCTGGGTGCGCTGCCTCTTTAATGGCTTGCTGCAAAACAGAAGTGAACACTAGTTTCACATTTTCACAAAAGTGAAAATCCTCTTCAGATTTCTTTTGGTTATGGAAACAGATACTAATATAGGTCTTCCACAAAAGCAAAGTGCAGTAAAGTGAACTTTCAAAAAGTGGGTGATGCCTATAATACTGGCTAGTTCAAACTGGATTCAAATTGAATAAACAAACAAATCCTGCATTAGGAGCTAGTGACACAGTTAGCCAACTTTTTTAGTCTTTTTAGTGCAAATCAGAGATAAATAACAGGAAATTTGCATTAGTATATATTTACATTCTTTTACTTTCATGTTAGTTGGTTTGCATGATATTAAGAGGTAGGTTTCCATAGGATTATATACAAATATAAAATAAAGTTGTGTGTCATTTGACTTCCATAATACATTCTGTGAGATAGCTCGTTACATGATTTGGACACTGTACTAACACCATATTATATACAGGCAGTCCCCAGATTACAAATAAACTCACTTCCTAACCTCTGTCTTTAAGTGTAATTTGTATGTAAGTTAGAATAATTAGGTACAGTGTGGTTCATATCTAATGCCAGTTTTGATGCGCATCATAAAGTAGCACTCATTTGTTATTATATATTTATTTAATTGACTTTATGGAGGTTGGGACCATGAATATATATGTAGTTGTACATTGCCTGAATGGGCGTTATGTGGTGCATGACTGTATATAAGTATATAATTGATTAAAAATTATCTTTTTTGCATTTGGAAAGTTTTCAGACATTGTTTAAACACCTTTAAGAGTAATATGAGTTGCCTTAGTCACTGCTGTTTTAAAGATTTAGATTTGATCATAGAAGATAAATTTGTCTTCCTAAATTGTGTTCCTTTATCTTAAAACCAGATTAGTTGCCCAGCCGAGTGTATCATTTTTATGATAATAAAAATAATGAAGAATTCAGTGTTCACTGGGTGTCAAACACTAAGCTCTTTGCATATTTTAATTAATACAGACAAGAGTAAGTTCCAGTTGTAGGTATAGATATATGCATTTCCTGGGTGGTGCAGACAGTTAATAAGCTTGGCAGCTAGTCAAAACGTTGGCAGTTAAGGTTCCCCGGAAGTGACTCAGAAGAAAGGCCTGGCAGGTTTCAAAGGCCTGAAAAATTAGCCTTTGAAACCCTTCAGAGCACATTTCTACTGTAACAAACATGAGGTTGCCATGAATTGGAATTAACTTGACAGCATCTCCCCCTCCCCCAAATAGATATAGATAGATACAATTACAGAGTAAATTTGGGCATAATCCTGGTACATAATCAAGCCAGAATTCAAACCTAGGCAGTTTGGCTCTAGGGTCCTTGCATTTAACCACACATTACACCTTTTAACTTATCAGTTGCAATGGTGAGTGTTGTTAGGAGCTGTTGAGTCAGTTCCAACTGATAGCAATCCTTTGTACAACAGAATGAAACACTGCCTGGTCCTGTGCTATCCTCACAACTGTTGCTGTGCTTGAGCCCATCGATGGAGCTACTGTGTCAGTCTACCTCATTGAGGGTTGCAGTGTAGTAAATTACTTAGTATGGCTTTTCTACCCATAAGTCATTGTAAACTCAGTGATGGAATGAGCAGCTGAGGAGCTCCTGATTGTAAATGTTATCCACCTGGGTTATTTCTGTTGGGTGTGGCACAACGCAATGTTATGGGAGGTTCTCTCTCAGGTGCTTAGAGTTCTGATGCTATGATTGGCTAGTTTGGCCACTCTGCCAAGCTCAAAAGGAGGCCTCATAGAGGCAGAATCTCTGTGACTGCTGGTTGAGGAAGACGTGTGGCTGAAAGAGACACGCGCCCCTGAAAGAGACACGTGCTGCTGAGAAAGAGACGCAAGAGACATGCATTACTGAGTAAGACACCATGGGACATGCACTGCTGGGGGAGAGACTGTGAGAGACTTGGCTGAGAGACGGTGGGCTGGGAGAGAGACTAAGCATTTTTTTTCCTGAACTCAAATTGTGGCCTGTGGTGCTTCCCTAATAAACCCCATAATCTGTGAGTTGTGTGTGGCCACTGCAGTGAATTATCGAACCCAGGAGAGGTGGTGGGTGCTTTGGGAGGAACGGTTGGTGAAAGGGCTGGAGGGAGGCAGCATGTCTGGCCTTGCAGTAATAGGCCTTGGGCTATTGTTGGTGATTCTGCCTTCCTCTTGTGGGGTTCTAGGAGGTCAGAATATATGGCCTCCTTGTCCTTTTTGCAAGGGTCTTCCCCTTTTTCACTGGCCTTCTGCTTTAGCAAGCATGATTTCCTTCTCCAGGGATTGATCCCTTCTGACAACATGACCAAAGTATTAGAGATGAAGCCTGGACATTCTAGCTTCTAAGGGGCCTTCCAGCTGTACTTCCTTCAGGACAGATTTGTTCATTCTTCTAGCAGTCCATGGTACATTCATTACTCTAGGGGCTAGCATCTGGAGCCCACTGCCATCACAAGGCCCTCTATGATCAACAACATGACACCCCCTCTCTAGCCCTGAGATGCTTTCCCAGCCACAGCCAGAGGAGGACCCTTTGGACCTGGATCCATAAGATATCCAGAAAATCAAGATAGGGAGAAACACCTCCTGGCCCACTTCTGAGTTAGAGCCTAAGCAGGCACCACTGTGTCCCCAACCAGACGTTTATGAGGTAAGGGTGAGCCAAGATGCAGCGGTGCAGGTGTACTAAAGAACCTGCTGAGGGCCCTTGCTCGGGGACCCAAGTGTGGGGAGGGACCAGAGGCCAGTTTGGAGTGGCCAGTGGGCCAGCCACCAAGGACTGGACCCTGCAAACAGAAGAGGGGTGTGCCTGGTAAATGATGTTCCTGCTGCAGGGAGGCCCTGGACCAGTGGCAGCCCTCAAGCTGGGAGGAGGAGGAGCTGTACTACTTTGAGACCAATGCTGAGAGGTTCAAGTACAACTTGCTGCTGCTGAAGCACCAGTGCATTCACGTGAACGAGAAGCCCTATGCTTGCTATGAGTGCGGCAAGCATTTCCACAGCTTGTCTGGCTTCATCTAGCACCGCTGCAACCACATAGGCTAAAAGCCCTATGAGTGTGGCTGGTGCAGCAAGGCCTTTAGCTGTAATTCACATTTCATGCAGCACCTGTGTATTCACTATGGGGAGAAGCCATACAAGTGTGGTTAGGGTGGCCAGGCCTTCAGCCAGAGCTCCAACCTAGTGCAGCACCAGTGGCTGCACATGGGTGAGAAGCTGTACACCTGCAGCCAGTGTGGCAAGGCCTTCATCTGGAGCTCCGTGCTCATTGAATACCAGCGCATACACACAGGTCAGAAGCCCTGCGAGTGCCATGGGTACAGCAAGGACTTCCATAGCTACTCCCATTTATTCTGGCAACTGTGAACTCAGACAGGAGAGAAACCCTTCACCTGCAGAGCCTATGGTGAGGCCTTCAGCTAGAGTTCACAGTTCAGCATCAGAGAATCTACTACCGGAGGAGGTGATAGCTGGATGGGGCTGTGAAGGACGCTGGCTTATGCTAAAGCTCCAGAAGGAAGGGCTTCCGCCTAGCCACTCTGCTGTGCACAGCCCAGCTCTGCATACTCATTGTCCCCAGTAAATCCTTTCCAGTTGTTGGAAAAACAACAACAACAACAAAAAAAAATCTTACGGAACCACGTATGTATATATAGTTGGATGTTGTCCAATGGATGTTTTGTAGCACATATCTGTGTTCTAGAAGAACTCATCAGAAAGGTTCTGAAATTTTGGCAGAGACTGAGTAATGCAGTGATTAAGAATGCTTGCCTTCTTTTAGTTATAGTTAGAATATTTTTGCATGGTCAGAGGGCTGTTACCCTTCTGGAAGACTGGCTGATTATACAGTGTGAACTACTTCACCTTCTCTGTTCTCTGAAGATGAGTGTGGTTTTTTATTATGATTGGCTTAATCCTGAAGATCTAGGCAGCAATGCCTCTTTGTCAATAAGCTAAACTTGGCAAACCTAGAATAGGAACACGTGTTCATTAGATTTGCTTAATAAATGGGCCTGCTATAAAAATTTAATCAGAATCTCAAAAAGGAATATCTTTTTTTTTCTTTAGATTTTTGTGATTTGGGTGAAAGTTTACAGTGCAAATTCACTTTGCATACGGCAGCTCACATACAACTTTGTCTCATGACATTGATTGCAATTTTCCGCAATGCAATAGCTCCCCTCCCTCTTCCTCCCCCTAGCTGCCGCTTCTCTGTGTCCTTCCTTCCCATGCACTCCTGCCCGCCAAGCTGTCTCCCTGTGCATACACAGCCCTTCTGTTGTTGTCCCATGATTGATCTCTAGCTAATGTAAATGTTCAGCTCACATACCTGTCTTTTGTTAGGCTGGAAGCCACAGGAGTGGGTTCAGTTCCAGACTTGAAGGGCAGCTAGGTGCCATAGTCTCAGTGGTTCCATCAGGCTGTATCAGACCATTAAACCTGGTCCCTTCAAAAGAAATATCTTTTGAAAATATTTTTTTTAACTTTAAAATGTGTCATAATTAGTATATACACATGATGCCAAACTCAAAAGGTACGGAAAGGGTGTATACAGTTTAAAGTAAGCCTTCCTTCCCCTCACCAGCCTCCCATTTCCCCTTCATGGAGACAGATAGCAATTTCTTGCATATCTCTTCTTAGATGCTCTTTGCATTTACAGACATATATATGGTCAGGTATGAATACATATATATATATATATACACATATATACATATATATATATATATATGTATATATATGTATTTTGTGTTCACAAATGATAGCATACTGTATCTGTGGTTTTGGACCTTGTTTTTTAATTTATAGTCAAAATTATAATTTTTAAAAAAAGATGTTTAAAAATTTAATCCATCTTGTTATATAAAACCTGTAGGGTCTATATTGTCGAGTGAGCTTTTGTGGTCAATGTTAACCTTTGTAGCAGTAATTTCGAGTATAGTATTTTTCTTGTCATAGTTTATACATATGATGGTTAAATCATATTTTACTTCTATTTAATAGATTGTTCATACACACTCACACATACATGCTTATATCCCAAATACATATATATGTCTGTCCATAGATTTGAAAATTCCAATTATATGTAAAATAATTTTTTTCTTGAAATGTAGCACTTCATGATAATTTTCACTGAAAATCTTTATTTATACATGTATAGTGAATTAGTTGTAGTAATATTAATAAAGAATTGTGTTACATATGTTATGATTTAGGAAAGATTACTTCTTAACAATTATAACCAGGCACAAGCACTTTACCTGGCATATATTATTTAATCTTCAAATAAATAAATAGATAATGCTATGATTTTAATTTTATAGGTGTAGAAATAGACTTGGGCAGTTGAATATGCCGGATTATAAGGTTCTCTCCGATTCTAGTTAAAAGATTATAAAAAGTTTTTGGTCAAATTTAAGATGAGGTACTATCTACTTACAGTATTTAATTTACATAGACATATTTTTAAATTCCTGTGTTATAAAATTAATTTTGAAATACTGCTTTTTCTTTTCTACTTTAATGAAGTATATTATTTAGTTTTTTCATATGTATCTTTAGTCTTAGTATCTTTCCACTCTTTGAACAATCTGACATTTCCAGAGAAAATATCTCTTCTGAGATAGATCCCTTTTTGTGTCATGTTATTGTTGTCCCTGAAAATTTTATGCCTAGCTACAACTTGCTATTCACATAGCATTGGGAAAAGTAGTTTTTCATTAATGTATCTTGTATGGGTAGCAGTGATAATCTCCATGATACTCAGTCTGTTGCTTTTTGAAGCAATTCAGTCATTCTGCCAGTATTTACTTATCACCCACTGTATGCCAGAAACTATTCTAGCATTGGAGGTAAAGGGGCAAACAAAACCAAAGGTTGGCATTCCTGAAGCATATTTTCTATTTAGGAAGATAAACAACAAACAAAGATAAAATTTAATGACAAATAGTGATAAATGCTGAAAAATGAAAGGATGGCGTGAGGATTGTTCTTTATGGTGATGGAACAGATCTCTGAAGAATTGATTTAAGCAGAGACCTCAGTGATACCAAGTGTGTGGATACCTGGGGAAAGAAATTGCCAAGCAGATGCAGAAATAACAGTAAGAGAGTTCTAGTTGTTGCTGATGTCCTCGAAACCTCTTGTGTTGTCAGTCTTTTTAAATTTCGGCTTTCTGGTGGATGTGTAATGGTATGCCATTGTGGTTTTAATTTGCATTTCTCTGATGACTAATGATGTTGACCACTTTTTCGTAAACATTTTGACCATTTGTGTATTTTTCTTCATGAAGTTGTCTTTTCGAATCTTCTGCTCATTTTTAATTGGATTGTCTTAGTGAGTCATAGGATATTTTATATACATTCTGGGTAGAAGTTCTTTCTCATATGTATGTATTGTAAATATTTTCTCTCAGTCTGTGGTTTGCCTATTCATTTTTCTAATGGTGTCAGTTGATAATCACAAATTTTATAACTTCCCTATAGGTTAAGTATGTTGCTATTTTTGGGAATCAGGTAAGAGCAAATCTCTAGTTTTTGCCAGCTAATGTCATTATTTTAGTAGAAATTTTAATCGGTATTGTGTATATTCCAAATCTTGGTTTCTGTTCAAACTTACAAACTAGCTTATGGTGGTAGAAAGAATATTGTACATAGGAGTTAGAAGGGAGCTAAGTTCTAGTCCAACTTTGTGACCTTAGGCAGCTGATAAACTATCTAATTTTCTTCATCTGTAAAATAGGGAAGGTTGGTTTAGAGAATTATTAACATTCCTTTGGAGTCTACAATTATGTATTTTTTATTTGATACAGTAAAGATTTTGGCTTAACAAAGTCATGTTAGAACCATAGTAGCATTAGAAATGTTTGAAATGCTTATCTTGGGTGATTCGTGAAAAAAAGAATTGTGAACATCTTGAGTCAATGTTACCCATATCAGATTTAAACATATGGCCACCTCTCTCTCTTAATTACAGCTTTATTGAAATATAGTTCACATCCGGTTTATCCTTTTAAGGACTACACTTCAGAGATTTTTAGAATATTCATAGTTGTACATGTATCACCAGAATCAGTTTTAGAACTTTTTTTTTTTAATAATTAAAAAAAAAAAATCTTTACAGTGTTCTCTCTCCTCCCCTCCCACCCTTGGTAACCAACAAAGAAATTTCCTTCCATATAAAAACTTTTCTTTGACTTTTTATAATAATGAACTAATACAATATTTGTCCTTCTGTGATTGACTTATTTCACTCAGTCTAATGTCCTCCAAGTTCATCCACAAGTTTTAGAATATTTATTACTCTAAAATACTCATTAGCAGTCATTCTCCATTTCCCTCTAGTTCCCCCATTCTCAGCTATAGGCAACCACTGTTGTGTGTCATCAAGTTGATTCTGGCTCATTGCAACCTATAGGACAGAGTAGATGGCTTCTCATAGTATTTCCTAGATTTGTAATCTTTATGGGAGCAAATCACCAGGTCTAGTCTCTCTCAAGGAGCTCTGGTAGCATAGTGCCTAAGGCACTTGACTGCTAACCAGAAGGCTGGCGGTTCAAACCCACCAGCCACTCCTCGGAAGGAAGGTTGGGCAATCCTACTTCCGTAGTGATACTGCCTCGGAAACCCAAGGAGGGGTCGCTATGAGTCGGGGCTGACTCAACGGCATATAACAACAACAACAACGGTCTTTCACAGAGTTGCTAGTTGGTTCCAACCTCTGACCTTTTAGTTAGCAGCCGAGTACTTAACCATTGCACCACCATAGCTCTTTAGGCAACCACTAAAAAACCCCAAATCCACTGCCATCTAGTCAATTCTGACTTACAGTGATCCTATAGGACAGAGTAGAACTACCCCATAGGGTTTCCAAGACTATAGTCTATACAGAAGCAGATATGCATATATTCCTTCTGTGATGTGGCTGGTGAGTTCAGACCATGAGTCTCTCAGCAGCCAAGTGCTTTAACCACTGCACCACTGAGCTCCTTAGGTAACTACTAGTTTCAATAAATGTGCCTATTTTGGACCATTTCCCTCCTACTCTCAGCTGTTGGTAACCACTGGTGTGTATCATCAAGTTGATTCTGGCTCTTAGCAGTCTGTAGGACAGAGTAGGTTGCCCCAAAGGATTTCCTAGGGTTGTAATCTTTATAGAAGCAGAAATGGAATCATACAATATGTGATCTT
This sequence comes from Orycteropus afer afer, assembly GCF_000298275.1. Lineage (NCBI taxonomy): Eukaryota > Metazoa > Chordata > Mammalia > Tubulidentata > Orycteropodidae > Orycteropus > Orycteropus afer. Next base: position 6,803,568 of record NW_006921672.1, on the reverse strand, counting down.
TTATGTCTGGCTTCTTTCACTCAGTACAGTGTTTTCAAGGTTCATCTGTGTTGTAGCGTATGTCAGCACTTTATTACTTTTTATGCTGAATGATACTCCATTGTGTGGAATACCACATTTTACTTAACCCTTCATTCATCACTTGATAGACATTTGGGTTGTTTCCCCTTTTTTGGCTACTATGAATAATGTTGCTTTGAACATTTGTAGATGTGTTTTCATTTCATACACACACACATGCACACACAGCTAAGAATGGAATTCCTGGGGTCCTATAGTAACTCTCTGTTTAACTTATTGAGTAACTGTCAGAGTATTTTCCAGAGCTGCTGCACCATATTACATTTCCACCAGAAACACATGAGAGTTCCAGTTTTTCTATGTACTTGCTGATCCTTGTTACTTACCAGTCTTTTTGATTATAGCCATCCTAGTGGGTGTGAGGGAGCTCTGGTAGCGTAGTGCCTAAGGCACTTGACTGCTAACCAGAAGACTGGCGGTTCAAACCCACCAGTTACTCCTTGGAAGGAAGGTTGAGCAATCTACTTCTGTAGTGATACTGCATCGGCAACCCGAGGAAGGGTCGCTATGGGTCGGGTCAGACTCCATGACACATAACAACAACAACAGTGGGTGTGAAATATATCTCATTATGGTTTTGATTTGCATTTTCCTGGTGGCTAACGATGTTGAGTGTCTTTCCTTGTGTTTATTAAGGCCACTTCTCTCTGGCAAGCTTTCATTTGGGATAGGGATAGGATGTGGTTGGAAATTGATCTACTTGGTTCTTTCCCTAAAGTGTCAAGTAAGCATTCTAAAGTATCAGTCAAGTAAGTCTCTTCTCACTGCTGGTGGAAAGTAAATATGAAGAATGTGGCATCAGGATTGGAGAAAAACTGATTAACAACTTGCAGTACGCAGATGATAGAACTTTGCTTGCTGAAAGTGAGGATGACTCGAAGCACTTGCTGATGAAAATTGATTGAAGACTACAGTCTGCAGTATGGATTATACCTCAATATAAAGAAAACAGAAATCCTCACAACTGGACCCATAAGCAGCATCACAATAAATGGAGGAAAGGTTGAAGTTGTGAAAGACTTCATACTACTTGGTTTTACAATCAACACCAATGGAAGCATTAGTCAGTGTATTGCATTGGGCATATCTGCTGCAAAAGACTTCTTTCAAGTGCTGAAGAGCAAAGATGTCTTCTTGAGGACTAAGGTGCACCTTACACAAGCCATGGTATTTTCAGTCTCCTCATATGCATGTGAAAGCTGGACAGTGAATAAGAAAGACCAAAGAAGAGTTAATGCTTTTGAGTTGTGGTATTGGCAAAGAATACTGAAAGTACCATGGACTGGTAAAAGAGCCAACAAATCTGTCCTGGAAGAAGTGCAGCCGGAATGGTCCTTGGAGACGAGAATGGCCAGACTTTGACCTGCTTTGATCATGTTGTCAGAAGGGACCATTCCCTGGAGAAGGATACCATGCTTGGTAAAGTGGAGGATCAATGAAGAAGGGGAAGGCCCTCAACACGATGGGTTGACATAGTGGCTGGAACGATGGGCTCAGGCATAGCAAGGACCGTGGGGCTGCCACAGGACCAGGCAGTGTTTCCTTCTGTTGTGCATAGAGTCACTGAGTTGGAGATGACTTGATGGCACCTAACCACAAGTATGATTTATATTCTTAGTTAAAATTGTAGTATATCTTTGGGGGAAAAGAACATTCATTGATAAATCCTTTTTTTAAAAAAAAATTAATTGTGATTTGGGTGAAAGTTTACAGAGCAAATTGACTGTCCAAACAGCAGCTCACATACATTTTGTCTCATGACATTGATTGTAATTTCCCACAATGCAACAGCTCCCTCCTACTTCCTCCCCATAGTTACCTCTTCCCTGTATCCTTCCCTCCTGTGCGCTGCTGCCCCCTGAGTTGTCTCCTTCTGTGTACACAGCCCTTCTTCTATTCTCCCATGATTGATCTCATTGATAAATCTTGCCAGTTTGTTTAGTCTCTCAAATGTTTATGAAAAAGACTTCAACATAGAAAGGAATAGCATAGTCACACAAGGATGAAAATGAAACATGTCTGATTATCTAGAAGAAAACCTTAATACATTTATAGTAAGTCTATTTCCCTTATGTCACCATAGTTTTGTGAATTGATACAGAATGTGTAAGTATTTTTAAGGTGAGCTTAGGTTATATATCCTAAAATGGGTTAATTTGAAATGATACTCTTGTTAGTAGAAATGTAATTTATTAATTTGAGAATATTTAGTTTAGTACAGATTTTGCTGTCAAAATGTTAATTGTTGTGATGAGGATTGGTTTAGTTAGTCCAGTCAGATGTGTGAACTAATGTTTTTTTTTCCCCCCCCCCAGAAATACATGCTACAGGTTTTAACTATCAGAATGAAGATGAAAAAGTCACCTTGTCTTTTCCTAGTACTCTCCAAACAGGTAAGAGATAATGGCTTTTACATGATCTCATGATGAAGAGTGACATGTTACTTCTTCCAAAGAAATTTATTGAGCACCATTTTTTTCCCTCCTTGTTTTTCAGCAGATTATGATAAAAATTTTATACATATAGGAGGTCTGGTGGTGTTAAAGTATTCGGCTGCTAACCAGAAGGTTGGCAGTTTGAACTCACCAGCTACTCCATGGGAAAATGATATGGCAGGCTGCTACCATAAAGATTTACAGCCTTGATAACCTTATGAGGCAGTTCTACTCTGTCCTAAAGGTCGCTATGAGTTGGAATTGACTCAGTGACAGTGGGTTTGGTTTTTGGTTTATATATATGATTTTATTTTGTTGTTATTGAGAATATACACAGCAAACATAAACCAATTCAACATTTTCTACATGTATCATTTAGTGACATTGATTACATTCTTCAAGTTGTGCAGCCATTCTCATTCTCATTTTTGTAATTGTTCCTCCCCTGTTAACATTAATTCACTGCCCCCTAAAGTTAATGTCTAATCTTTTGAGTTGCTGTTGTCAATTTGATCCCACATAGATAGTTCTTAAAAGAACATAATGCTCAAGGCAGACCTTTTTACTAGTTAGCTTAAACTATTGTTTGGTTTTAAGAAGACTTTGGGATATCTTTGGTTTATGATTTAAAGATTATCTCAGAGCCTTAGTTTCAGGGGTTCATCCAACCTTTATGGCTCCAGGAATTCTGGAGTCTGTGAGAATTTGAAAATCTTTCTTGATTCCCTCCTTACCCCCTGGATTCATTTCTAGAATCTTTGATCAAAATGTTGAATAATGATAATCAAGCACTATCCAGTTCTTCTGGTCTTATGGTAAAGAAGGCAGTTTTTCACAGAGGCAATTAGCCACACATTCCATGTCCTCTTCCTATTCTTGACTCTCTTTCTTCCTCTGTTGTTCCAGGCAAATAGAGACCAGTGTTGTTCCTTGGATGGCTGCTTGCAAGCTTTTAAGACCTCAGGCACTATGCATCAAACTAGGAGGTAGAACAAAGGCACTAAGCATATTATTAGGCTAGTTAACTGGAATGTCCCATGAAACTGTGACCCTAAACCTCCAAACCAAGAAACCAAACCCCATGAGGTTTTTGGTTGTAATTAAACAGCCTCAGCAGCTACTCTTTTTTTTTTTTTGCATTATAAATATATCTGTCACACAGGTTTTGCCAATTCAGCTTTCTTTAGGTATACATATTATTGACATCAATTAAAATACTTGCTGTGCAACCCTACCCTAATCCATGCACTGTACCCATCACTGTTAGCCTACCTTTTCCCACTCCTTCCCTCCTTCCCCTTCCCTTTTAACCACTAATAAACTTTGTTCTCTATACATTTACCTTTTCTTGTCTTTTTATATAAGTGACTAAAAAAAATACAAAAAAAACTTCACTGCTGTCAACTTGATTCCAACTCACAGTGACCCGTCCTTGGGTTTCCGTGGTGGTATCTCTATGGAAGTAGATTGCCTGGTCTTCCTTCTGAGGAGTGGGTGGTGGGTTTGAACCACCAGCCTTCTGGTTAGCAGTGAAATCCCTCATGCACTACACCACCAGAGCTCCTTATATAAGTGAAGCCATACAATATTTGTCCTTTTTGTGATTGGTTTATTTCACTCGGCATAATGTCTTCAGGCTCCAACCACACTGTAGCATATATCAAGATTTCATTTCTTCTGCAGGCTAAGTAGTAGTCCATTGTATGTATGTATCACATTTTGTTTATTTATTCATTTACTAATGGCCATTTAGGTTGTTTCCACCATTTGGCTTTTGTAAATAGTGCTGCATTGTGCATCAGTGTACAAATTTCCTGTTTAAATCTGTGCTTTCAAATTTTTAGGATATATACCTAGAAATTGACTTGCTGACTCATAAGGTAGTTCTGTTTTAGTTTTTTGAGGAACATGCCAAACTGTTTCCAATACTGGCTGTACCATTTTGCATTCCCACCAGCAATGGATGAAACATAACGTGAAATGCAACCACTGCTGTGGAGTTGGATCCAACTCATAGAGACCCCTCGTTGGGTTTCAGAGGCGGTCTCACTACAGAAGTAGATTCCCCAACCTTCCTTCCGGGGAGTGGCTGGTGGGTTTGAACTGCCAGCCTTCTGGTTAGCAGTCAAATGCCTTAGGCACTATGCCATCAGCGCTCCCAGCAATGGATAAGTGTTCCAATTTTCCCACATTCTCACCAACATATTTTCTGTTTTATTTTAGCCATTTTAGTGGGAATGAAATGATATAAAAGGGGAAAAAAAGACCAAACTCACTGCTATCAAGTAGATTCCGACTCTTAGTGACCTGACCCCCTTTGGGTTTCTGAGGCAGTAAATCTGTATGGAAGTAGATGGCCTTATCTTCCATCTGCAGAGCAGCTGGTGGGTTTCAGCTGCCAACTTTTTGGTTAGCAATCTGTTGCCTTAGGCACATGCCACCAGAGCTTCTTAAAATGATATAAGATAGAGCTTTAGAAAGAGTCAGGTTTAGTATAACTTTTGGGCCACCAGAGTTTTTCCTAAGGAAGTTAGTTGGGCTATGGAGAGAAAAATTTCCATCCCCTGTCTTTCTATATTTTTTTATGCAAACAAACAAACAACAATAAAAATAAGCAAAATTTAATGGTCATTCTAACCTCGAACATAATATGTTGTATTTCAGCTTTTTAAAGTACATTTGTCTAGCTGTAGTGCAGTGAATTACTTAGTTTGGCCCTTCTAGTCATGCATAGTCTTGTGACTCCCACAAAATTATTGGGTAGGACTGTGGAAATAAGGTACTTGTGACCCTCCAAGGGGATTGGACAGTTTGCTAGAAATGCAAATAAGGTGCTTGGAACTGTCGCAGGAGTGGGACCAGGCAAATAAGGTATATGGGACCCTAGTGAGGGGATTGATCAGTGTTGCCATCCCACTAGGCTTAAAAAGTGAGTGGTCCCAGAGCAAGGAGGGGACCTCACTGCCATCAAGAAAGAAGAGCCAGAAGTAGATAACATCATTTGGACCCAGGGTCCCTGCAGTGAGAACTTCCTAGACCCAGGAGATAGAACTTTTAACACTGAAGATGGTGAGAAATAGTAGCAGAAAAATGGCAGCAGCAGAACCAGGAGACCTGCATGAGATGGAGCTATGCAGCTACAGTGGGCATATCGACTCATGGAGAGAGAGAATTGAGTGCTTCCTGGCAGGAGGTTTGCTGGCAGAGTAGGGTGCCTCCAGGCTTGATGGAGCTAGGCTTGTCTACCCACAGAGTGAGAGACCTGAGTGCTTTCAGGCAGGAGGCATTCTGGCAAAGTGGTGTGTCTCAGGGCACTTATTGACAGAGCTAAAGAGCTTTGTAACACTTAACCTGAGCAGGACAGAGACCGGGCCAAGGGACTGAGAGCCAAGAAATAGGCCCGCCTGAGGGCACAGCTGGAAAGAAGCCATCCTGACTAAAGAACTATATCCTGTTGTTATTTAGGTGCTATCGAGTCATCTCCGACTCATGGCGACCCTGTGTACAGCAGAATGAAACACTGTCTGGTCCTGTGCCAACCTCATGATCCTTGCCATATCTGGGCCCATCATTGCAGCCACTGTGCCTGTCCATCTTGTTGAGGGCCTTCCCCTTCTTCGTTGACCCTCCACTTTACCAAGCATGATATCCTTCTCCAGGCAATGGTTCCTTCTGACAACATGACCAAAGTAGGTGAGACGAAGTCTGGCCATTCTCGCTTCCAAGGAGCATTCTGGCTGTACTTCCTCCAGGATAGATCTGTTAGTCCTTTTAGCAGACCACGGTACTCTTAGCATTCTTCTCCAACACCACAACTCAAAAGCATCAACTCTTCTTTGGTCTTCTTATTCATTGTCCAGCTCTCACATACATAAGAGGTGATTGAAAATACCAAGGCTTGGGTTAGGCGCACCTTTGTCTTCAATGTGACATTTTTGCTCTTCATCACTTGAAAGAGGTCTTTTGCTGAAGATCTGCCCAATGCAATACATTGTCTGATATCTTGACTCCTTCTTCCATTGGTGTTGATTATAGAGCCAAATAATATGAAATCCTTGACAACTTCAGTTTTTCTCCATCCACCTTGAAGCTATTTATTGGATTCATTGTGAGGGTTTTAGTTTTCTTTGTGTTGAGGTGTAATCCATACTGCAGACTGTAGTCTTTAATTTTCATCAGTAAGTGCTTCAAGTCATCCTCACTTTCAGCAAGTAAAGTTGTGTCATCTGCATATTGCAGGTTGCTAATGAGTCTTCCTCTAATCCTGATGCCACGTTCTTCTTCATATAACCCAGCTTCTTGGATTATTTGCTCAGCATACACGTTGAATAAGTATGGTGAAAGGATACAACCCTGACACACTCCCTTCTTGATTTTGAACCATGCAGGATCCCCTTGTTCTGTTTGAACGACAGCCTCCTGATCTATGTACTGGTTCCTCACGAGTACAATCAAATGTGCTAGAATTCCTGTTCTTCTCCGTGTTATCCACAATTTGTTATCCACACAGTTGAATGGTTTTGCATAGTCAATAAGACGTAAGTAAAATCTTTCTGGTATACTTTGCTTTCAGCTAAGATACATCTGACATCAGCAATGATATACCTCATTCCATGTCCTCTTCTGAATCCAGGTTGCATTTCTGGAAGGTCTCTGTCAATATACTGCTGCAAATATTTTAATTATCTTCAGTAAGATTTTACTTGAAGCATGTGATATTAATGACATTGTTTGATAATTTCCACATTCTGTGTGATCACCTTTCTTTGGAATGGATACAATATGGATCTCTTCCAGTCAGTTGGCCAGGTAGCTGTCTTCCAAATCTCTTGGTATAACCAAGTGAGTGCCTCCAGCAGGGCATCCGTTTGTTGAAACATCTCAGTGGGTGTTCAGTCAATTCCTGGAGCCTTGTTCTTTGCCAATTCCTTCAGTGCAGCTTCAACTTCTTCCTTCAGTACTATTGGTTCTTGATCATATGCTTCCTCCTGAAATGGATGAAGATCGGCTGATTCTTTTTGGTACAGTGACTCTGTCTATTCCTTCCATCATCTTTAGAGGCTTCCTGCATCATTCAATATTTTGCCCATATAATCTTTCAATATTGCGACTCAAGGCTTAAGTTTTTTCCTCGGTTCTCTTAGCTTGAGAAATGCTGAGCGTATTCTTCCTTTTTGGTTCTCTAACTCCAGGTCTTTGCACATTTCATTATAGTAATTGGCTTTGTGTGCTTGAGCTGCTCTTTGAAATCTTCTGTTCAGCTGTTTTATCTTGTCGTTTCTTCCATTTGCTTTAGCTACTCCATTCAAGAGCAAGTTTCAGAGTCTCTTCTGACATCCATTTTGGTCTTTTCCTCCTTTTTGTTTTTTAATGAACTCTTGCTTTCATCATGGATGATGTTCTTGATGTCATCCCCCAATTCCTCTGGTTTTCAGTCATTGGTGTTCAATGCATCAAATCTGTTCTTCAGTTGGTCTCTAAATTCAGGAGGGATATTATCAAGGTCATATTTTGGGTCTCGTGGACTTGTTTTAATTGTCTTTAACTTCAAGTTGAACTTGCATATGAGCAGTTGATGGTCTGTTCCACAGTCAGCTCTTGGCCTTGTTTTGGCCAAAGATCTTGAACTTCTGCATTGCCTCTTTCCACAGGTGTAGTCAATCTGATTCCTGTGTACTCTATCTGGTAAAGTCCACATGTATAGTCATCACTTATATTGTTGATAAAAGGTATTTCCAATGAATAAGTCGTTGGTCTTGCAAAATTCTATCATGTGATCTCCAGCATTGTATCTGTCACCAAGACCATATTTTCCAACTACCAGTAAGTCTTCTTTGTTTCCAACTTTTGCATTCCGATCACCAGTGATAATTAACATATCTTGATTGCGCGTTTGGTCAATTTCAGACTACAGAAGTTGGTAGGAATCTTCAGTATCCTTATCTTTGGCTTTGGTGGTTGTTGTTACGTGAATTTGGATAATAATAGTATTAACTCATCTTCCTTGTAGGAATATGGTTATTGTCTTGAGTTGTTCCTTATCCTGAATTGTAACCTATCACTTCCTAATAAACCCATTATCAATGAGTATGGTCTGTAAGTCCTGTGTGACCACTGCAATGAATTACTGAACCCAGCAGAGAAGTAGAGAGTATTGTAGGAGGGATGGTTGGTGTCAGAATCAGTGAAAAGGTTGAACAGTGCAAGTATATCTGACTTCCACCTCATAGGAACCAATTTGGGCTGATAATGATCCTGACTCTCTCTCTTCTTTGTGAACTTAGACAAAGTGGTCAGATACCATCATTATGCCTTTTCTATACTAGTTCTATCCTCTCTTAATTGAATTCCGATCTGTAAAGTATGGGTCTTGTGAATTTATACTTAAAAGAATGCCCCAGAGATGATTTTGATATACAAGCAGAGATTAGATAGGTATTATGCTAGTGAGGACATGAGAGAAAATATTTGTTGATATGTTACTATTGTTAGGTATCAAAATAGAAATTAATATTTTAACTCTGACATCAAAGAAGATTTTCTGAGTCTAGTATACTAGAAGAAATTACGTACAGATCAATTGGTAATGCACTAACATCTTGATAAATGAGCAAATGAAAAGGAACACATAATTTGCAAGAAAGGAATTGCAAATGACTAAGAAGCATATGAAAAGATATTTACCATCCTAGTAATGAGAGAGATCAAAACAGCAGTTATTAATATACTAGTTTTTGTTGTGGTATAAACTGAAAGAAAAAAAAAGATTCTGGATGATATGTAGCTTTGATACTGGTTGTGGAGTGTAAATCCATGCTATTTATTTTCTCTTACTTTCTTAGGGCTGCTATAACAAAAGTACCAGAAATACGTGGCTTTAACAAACAAATTTATATTCTCACAGTGGTACAATGGTTAAAGCACTCAGCTGAAAACCAAAAGGTTGAAGGTTCAATTCAAACCCGCCCATCTGATTCCTGGGAGAAAGACTGGCAATTTGCTTCTGTTAAGATTGTCATTGTTACTAGGTGCGCCTGAGTTGGTTTAGACTCATAGTGAACTTATATACAACCGAACAAAACATTTCCTTGTCCTATGCCATCCTCACAATTATTGCTATGTTTGAGCCTGTTGTTGGTGTCACTGTGTCAATCCTTGTCACTGAGGGTCATCTTCTTTTTCCTCTGCTTTACCAAGCACAATGTCCTTCTCCAGGGACTGGCCTCTCCTGTTAACATGTCCAGAGTACGTGAGATCAAGTCTCACCATCCTAGCTTCTAAAAAACTTTCTGGCTATACTTCTTCCAAGGTAGATTTATTCATTTTTCTGGCAGTCCATGGTATATTTAGTGTGTTTTGCCAACATCATAATTCAAATGCATCAATTTTTCTTCCTTGTTTCTTACTCATTATCCAACTTTTGCATGCATAATGAGGCGATTGAAAATACCACTACTTGGTTCAGATGCACCTTAGTCCTCATAGTGACATCTTTGCTCTTAAACACTTTAAAGAGATCTTTAGCAATAGTTTGCCCAGCGCAGTAGTAGTTTTCTTTCTTTTTCTTTGATTTCTTGACTGTTGCTTCCATGGGCGTTGATTGTAGATCCAAGTAAAATAAAATCCTTGACAACTTCAGTCTTTTCTCTGTTTTTCATGGTGTGGCTTATTGGTCCACTTGTGAGGAATTTTGTTTTATGTTCAGGTATAATTTATACCGAAGACTATATGTAGTCTTTGATCTTCATCAGTAATTGCAAATTCTCTTCACTGAGAAAGCAGGCTTGTGTCATCTGCATGTTGCAGGTTGCTAATAAATCTTCCTCCAGGCCTGATGTCATGTTCTTCATACCGTCCATCTTCTTGGATTATTTGTCCATCATACCAATTGAGTAAGATTATAGCCTAGAAAACTCTATGGGGCAGTTCTGCTTTGTCACATTGGGTCACTGTGAGTGGAAATTGACTGGACAGCATCTAACATCAAGAAGCTCAATGTCCAAGTGAAGTGCAGTGGCTCAGGAGAAGGCATTATCTGGATGAGGATCCTTGTCTTTTTTCAGTGTTCTGGGGGCGTAGTGCCTAAGGCATTTGACTGCTAACCAGAAGGCTGGTGGTTCAAATCCATGGGCCACTCCTCAGAAGGAAGGTTGGGCAATCTACTTCCGTAGTGATACTGCCTGGGAAACCCAAGGAGGGGTCACTACTATGAGTCGGATCCAACTTGATGGCAGTGAGTTTGGTTTTTGGTTTTGGTCCGTTAGCAGTCTTCATCTAGCTGGCAACTATCTTTTCCTATCTGTCCTGTCTTCCTCCTGTGCTCTTTTTGTATCTCAAAAGTGAATAGTTTAAGACATACCCTACATTGATGGACTCATTAATATAGCAAAGAAAACTCTCCTGAATGGTTAAACCAAAAAACCAAATCCTTAGCTATCCCATAATGGGGCAGGGTCGGACTCCCCTATAGCGTTTCCAAAACTGTAACCCTTTATGGAAGCAGTCTGCCACATCTTTCTCCAGCAGAGTGGATGGTGGGTTTGAACTGTTGAGCAGTTAGCAGCCAAGTGCTTTAGCCAGTGTGCCACCAGGGATCCTTTTACCCACAAATATAGGGATTAGGATTTACAACACATATTTTTGGGGTGACACAATTCAGTCTATAATAATTTGGGAAACAGTCAGGAGCCTAAACAAGTTCATGTCTTTTGACCCAGTAGTTCTGCTAATAGCAATGTATTTTAAGGAAAAATCATAAACCCAGGAAATACTTTGCCCAGAAATGGCCACTGAGACATTACTTATGGTGGTAAAAAATTAGGATGAACACCACTGTGCAATAGGAGAATGATTAATTATGACATAACTATGTGGTAAAATGTATATAGCAAATAAAAATGAAACATGAATTCTTAACATAATGGCTTATTATATTGTAGAATTGAAAGATGGAATACAAAACTATATATACAATGTGATGAATCATATCTCTAGAAAAGTACAAATAAAATAATGTCTGGATTTTGTCTCTAAAAACCAAACTCACTGCTGTCAAGTTGATTCTGACTCATATCAACCCCCATCAGGTTTCTGAGATGTAAATCTTTACTGAAGTAGATCATCCCAAGTGGTTGTAGGGTTTGAACCATTGACTTTCTGGTTAGCAGCCAAATATTTTATCTACTACATCATCAAAGCTCCTTGGATTATGTCTAGGTCTGGACATAATTGGTGAATTTTATGTCTTTCTCTGGTTTCTAAAATTAATTGAAAGAGAGGCAGAGATGAATCCCAAGGTTGAGTTTTATGTTAGTGATATTGCAGGTCTTTCAATTTGCTTTTTCCTAACCTGGATTTTTTTGTGTATGATTATTGTGGGAGCTCTGGAGGCATAGTGCCTAAGGCATTTGACTGCTAACCAGAAGACCGGTGGTTCAAACCCACCAGCCACGTATTGCCATGAGTGTGTATTAAAAGATACCAAATCAGCACATAAAAAATAGGTTGGATTTATGTACACTAGCAGTAACCAACTGAAAAAGAAATTAAGAAATTTACATCAGTATTTTAAGAATAAACTACCTTGGGATAAATAAATAGATCCAGGGCGGTGAAAGAATTGTACACTGACAATTATAAAACATTGTTTTTTAAAAAAATGAAGACTGGAGCAAAGAAGAGTGAAGAAAATCAAAGACACATGGAAAAATTTAGTTCAGAGGACTAATGGGCCACACGAACCTCAGCCTCCATAACCCTGAGACCAGAAGAAACAGATAGTGCCCAGTTACCACTACAAACTATTCTGGAAGAGATCACAATAGAATATCCTGGATGGAATGGGAGAAAAATGTGAACAAAATTCAAAATCATTTAAAAAAAAAAAAAAAAAAAGACTAGGTTTACTGGTCTGATAAGAGGTTGATGGAACTCCAGAGACTGTGGCCTTTAGTCACCCTTCAGCCCTGGAAGTGAACTAACTCTCATTGCTCAAATTTCAGCCAAATAATAGACAATATTAGAACATAAACAGTAACACCACAGAGATACATGCTCCTTAGAACAATTAACCATATAAGATCAAAAGGGCAGCATTTCCCTAGGGATAAACCTCAAAAGGCAAAAAGGGATAGAAAAGAAGAACAAATGGAAATGGTAAACATGAAAGAAGTAGGGAGAGTGCTATTACATTGTGAGAATTCCAGTCAATGTCAGAAAATATAATGTATATGAATTGTTGAATGGAAAACAATTTGCTCTAGAAACATTCACCCAAATCAAAATAAAAGGTTGGGGGGTGGGGAATTAAAGATGACCTAAATAAACAAAGACATCCCATGCTCATGTAGGGGAAGACTTAATGTTAAGATGTCAGTACTACCCAAAACAATACATATAGATTCATTGTGGTCCCTATCAAAATTATAGTAGCTTTCTTTGTAGAAAAGGAAAAATCCAGTCCTCAAATATATATGGAATTACAAGGGGTCCTGCCTTGTTTCTCTAATGCTGCTATAACAAAAATACCACAAGTGGATGGCTTTAACAAACAGGAATATAATCTTTAACAGTTCAGGAGGCTAGAAGTCCAAATTCAGAATGCTGGCCCTAGGGGCTGGGTGAAGGACCCTCAACCTTGGGATTCATCTCTGCCTCTCTTTCAGGCCTACTGGAGCCAGAAGCTTCTAATTCAGGCAGCTTCAGGCTGCTGGGGCTGATGAGCCCAAAATCAACAGGTAAAATGGCACAATCCCAAGATCAGCAGGCAACATCACAGACCACACTGTTCAATTCCAGGAACTGGAGATAAAGAGTCAGCCACATGCAGGATCTAAATGTGCCAGAAAGCTAGAGACCTTTCCCAAAGCTTCCATATATACTGGAAGCAAGCCACACTCCAATGGCAGCTCTTTTTTCTCTTATTGCCCACTCCCCAGATACTGCAGGGTTTTTCCACTGATTAATGTTTCACAGCAGATTCCACTGTGGAGGTGATTACAGTTTCATCATGGGGAATAACTACATCCAGCTACCAAGCCACTCAAAACCACCAGAGCTCCTTAGAATTACCATATGACTTGGTAAATTCACTCTGAAAGATTGAAAGCAAGAACTCAAGCAGGTACTTGTATATCAGTGTTCATTGCAGCAGTATTCACAAAGGAAAAAAGGACCCATGTGTCATCAACAGATAAATGGATAAACAAAATGCACATACAGGAGTTCTGGTAAGATGGCGGAATAGGCAGAAAGACTGCACAGACCTTCTTCAACAAAGAAAAGGGGAACCAATTAACACAGATTCAGAAGATAATCCTGGACCCCTGAGCCTTGAAGGGAAGGATATAGAAGTGGACTAAACTCCAACTAGCAGAAGAATTTGCATGAAAACACCAAAAAAAGACACATACGCACTTGCGGCCTGGCAGTGATCCTGACGGCAGATAGCTTGGCTGTGGCCAAGTGGTGGTAGCTCCTAAGGGTTAACATAAAAATTGGCCCTACTAGCCAGGGACTGCACAGAGGACTGCTCTGGTTGTTGAGGAATAAAAGGGGAAGCAGCGAAGAGGAAGGTGGGCTCAACTATGGACTTTTGTGTCTGGAGGATGCAGCCATTTTGAATATTTACAAGCAGCTTGACCATTTTGGATATTTAAAGCAACAGCGTTCTCCCAGATTCTAGGGACTTAAGAACAGGCTCCACTTGCTGAGAACCCCAAGAACATTTCGGACCCAGACGACTGGAAAGGTATGACATTCCCCTTATTACTCTTATACCCCACACCCTCTTGGTGAACGGAGGTGCGGCCATCCCTCACTCCCACCCACTTTCTGGACCAGCAGGAATTCCATCCCAGTCTGTGTGCACAGACAGAGCCTGGGTGCCCTGTCCTGCCCCGATTTTTTTTTCTGTTTTTTAGTTTGTTTTAAAACTACTATTATTATTATTACTTTTGTCCTTTTTATTATAGTTCTTTATTCTTTCCCTCCCAGGTTCTAGTTTTCAGGTTTATTTTTTCTTTTCCTTGTTCCTGGTGGCAATTTCTTATTTTCTTTCTTGTGGTTAACCCCATTCCCTATTTTTCTTTTTGCATTTTTCCCATTTTTTCCTATATTCTTCTCCTTCTCTACCTTTTTTCTCTTATTGCCCTCTCCCCAGATATTGCAGAGGTTATTTATTTATTTTTTTTCCCCTCTCCTTTTTCCCTTTTTTTTCCTCTGGTTACTGTTGCTGTGTGATTACGTGGTATGTTTTTTGTCCATGTGCTTTTACTTTTTTGATGGTTATTCAGTTGCTATTTTTGTCAAACTGAGTGGAAGACAGCAGCAGTCCCCATACGACACAACTACACCCACAACTCCTGCAGCTTCACTTACTGAGTGAGAGCTACCACTTCTTCTCCACCAATGGGCCAATAATAAACAGCCACCATGAAGAGCCTGATTCCCCCTTGGCTGCTCTTCACAGTTAACAGATCTAAATACAACACCACCACGATGCCTTGGAGAAAACAGACCATCACAGTCCACACAAAGAAGCAAGATAAAGTGGTGGAAATAAGGGAGCAGAATACAGACCCAGAACACATCCCTGATGAGGAAGCAGCATTGAAACTCTCTGATAAGGAATTCAAAAGAATTATATTTAGATATCTTCAAAAGATTGAGAGACAGACCAAGGAAAACACAGACAAAACCCTAGAAGAATTTTGGAAGAAAATACAAGAACAAAATGACAAAATAAATGAAAAATTAGAAATGATTCTAAATCTACAGATAGAAATCCAGAAGATTAATACTAAATTGTCAGAAATAGATAACACATTGGAAGGGCAAAGGAGTAGAATTGATGCAATGGAAGACAGAATTAATGAGATTGAAGACAAATATCTGAATAATTCTTTGGAAAAGGATCAATCAGAAAAAGATCAAAACAAAATGAAGAAAGCCTAAGGTTCATGTGGGATACAATCAAAAGGAATAACCCACGTGTCATTGGAATTCCAGAACAGGAGGAGAAAAACAGAATTACTGAGAAAATTGTCCAAGATTTGTTGGAGGAGAACTTCCCTGATATGATGAAAGATGAGAATATATCCATTCAGGAAGTGCAACGAACCCCAAATGGGATAGACCCCAAAAGAAAATCACCCAGACATATCATCATCAAACTCCTCAAAACCAAAGGCAAAGAAAGAATCCTGAAAGCAGCACAGAAAAGCAAAAAGTTACTTACAAAGGACAACCAGTAAGAATAATCTTTGATTTCTCAGCAGAAGCCATGCAAACGAGAAGGCAATGGGATATGGTATATATAAAACACTGAAAGAGAAAAATTTTCAACCAAGAATTATATACCCGGCAACATTGTCCCTCAGATATGATGGTGAACTTAAGAGATTTGCAGATAAACAGAAACTAAGGGAATTTGTTAAAACCAGACCAACCTTACAAGAGATACTAAAGGGAGTCCTTGAACAGAGAACCAAAAATAGCAAATAACAACCCACCATTAATACACAACATGATATAACCCAGAAACCACAGCTATGGGCATATCCAAAGTAAAATAAGCCTACAAGATTGTAAACAAGACAACAATTGGCAAGTGAGGACAACTACAAACCAAAAAGAGGGAAAATACTGTGTAGTTACAGAACTTCTAATTGGTGAGGAAGTCAAGAGAATCGCAAGATAGAATGGACTGTTCTAATCTCTGGGAGAAAATTATAAATCACAGGGTAACCTCAAAGAAAAATGATAAACCTTCACATCACAATAAAAAAGAGGACAAGCACAAATATTCAGCAAATACTAAAACAGCAACAAAGGAAATGATAACATGCTTCATAAACATAATGAGCTCAGCACAGAAAATAATACGGAACAAAGAAACCAGGGACACCATGAAAAAACACATAACAAAATGACAGCAACCAATTCACACTTGTCAATAATTAGACTGAATATTAATGGATTAAATGCACCATTCAAGAGACGGAGAGTTGCAGATTGGATAAGAAAACCGAACCCATCAATATGCTGTCAACAAGAGACACACTTCAGAGACAAAGACAAAAATAGACTAAAAATCAAAGGTTGGAAAAAGATGTATCAAGCAAATGGCAGCAGTAAGAGAACCGGAGTGGCAATACTAATTTCTGATCAAATTGACTTTAAGACAAAAACTACCATATGAGACAAGGTAGGACATTATATAATGATTAAAGGAGCAATTGAACAGGAAGATAATAACCATAATAAATATCTATGGATCTAATGAAAGCACCCCAAAATACATGAATCAGACTTTAAAAGAGTTGAAAGGGCAAATAGATGGCTCCCTAGTCATAGTGGAAGACTTCAATACACCATTTTTAATGAAAGATAGAACAACTGGAAAGAAACTCCACAAAGATGCAGAAGAGCTAAACAATATAGTCCACCAACTTGACCTTATAGACATCTACAGAGCACTTCACCCAACAACAGCACAATATACATTCTTATTCAGTGCATATGGAACATTTTCCTTGATGGACGATATGTTAGGCCATAAAGCAAGCCTTAGTAAATTTAAAAACATTGAAATACTGCAAACCATCTTCTCAGATCATAATGCTATCACGTTAGAAATGAACAATAGGAAGATCATCTGTAAAAGAGTAAACACATGGAAAGTGAACAATACTCTCTCCTCAAGAAAGACTGGGTAAGAGAAGAAATAAAAATTGAAATTCGAAAATTCCTTGAATCAAACGAGAATGAAAACACAACATACCAAAATCTTTGGGACACTGCAAAAACAGTGATCAGAGGCCAATTTAAAGCAATAAATGCACACATCAAAAAAGAAAGAGCCAAAATCAACACTTGAAACCAACATCTCCAACAATTAGAAAAAGAACAGCAAGAAAAGCCTACAGTCACCAGAAGAAACGCAATAATAAAGATTCAAGCAGAAATCAATGAAACAGAAAATAGAAGGGCAATAGAAAAAAATCAACAAGACCAGAAGTTGTTTTTTTAAAAGATCAATAAAATTGACAAACCACTGGCAAATTTAACAAAGGAAAAGAGGGAGAGAATACAAATAACACAAATAAGAAACGAAATGGGTGACATAACAACAGAACCAACTGAAATAAAAAGGATAATCGGGATGCTATGAAGAACTGTATGCCAACAAATTTGAAAATCTGGAAGAAATGGACAGATTTCTAGAAACACACCACTTACCTAAACTAACATAGAGTGATGTGGAAAAGTGCCACCCGGCAAAACCTGACAGGTCACGAAATGGAGTGACACGAAAGGGATTAATGGTTTTCTTTATTATTATTTAATAGGAATGGGGGTGAGGTGGACGCCCTGCATGTTCTGCGAAAGTGACCCCTGATGCCTTTGGTCTACTTTATTTATATGTTTGTACATGATTACATCATTAGTTTTGGAAGTCATACAATCAGCTTATTCTCTACAGAGCTAAAGGTTTACTCCTCTATGTGCTCAAGGACAGGTGGTCATTAAAACAATCACAGAAATCTCCTCAGGAATAAGGAGTATAAAATGATATATGTTAACTAGTACACAGTGATGCAAAGTATAAGATAAAAACATGGAGAATAACATCTACTTTTAATACTTTGATGTTTTGCCAATTAAATATTAAACAGTGAGAGAGACCTTGCCATCTCTTAAAGCAATATTCAACCACAGAGAGAGGCCTTGCCATCTCTAAAAGCAAACACTCAATCACAAGAGAGGCCTTGTCATCTCTTCACTGTAATTAGAACATGTACCTTGCAGTCATGTTCTTTTGGGGGTCTTTTTCTTGGTCCCTAACATATCCTCCCTTTTTATTTTTTAAATGCAATAAATGTACCTTAGTCGTCAAAGACTAAATTACTTGACGTATTAGTTTCGGAACCCAAAGAATAAAAAATTATATAATTAAAAACATTACAACATAGAGTAAAAAATGGTATAGAAATGTAGGAATACTTTTCAAAAGGTTAAGTTTCTTAAATTCATTAAGTATAGTGTTTACAACTTGATTGGGGTTGCTAAAGGGGTAGGGAGGCCACATCTTCTGACCTCTAACCTCACAAGAAGCAAACAGAATCACTATCAGTAGCCTAAGGCCCATTACTATGAGGCCCAACACGCTACCTCCCTCCAGCCCTTTCACCAACCCTAACACCAACGTTCCTCCTGCAGCACCCACCACACCTCTACTGTTTTCGACAATTCACCCCAGTGGCCACACAGAACCAACCCACAGACCATGGGGCCCATTAGGGAAGCAACAGGCTATAATCCAAGCCCAGGAAAAATGCTCAGTCTCTCTCAGCCCACTGTCTCTCAGCCAACAGTGTCTCACAGTCTCTCTCCCAGCAGTGCGTGTCCCTTGGTTTCTCTCTCAGCAATGCATGTCTCTTGCGTCTCTCAGGAGCCACGTGTCTCTTTTAACAGCATGTTCTTCTCAGCCAGCAGTCATAGTTCTGCCTCTAGGAGGCCTCCTTTTGAGCCTGGCAGAGTGGCCAAACTAGCCAATCATAGCATCAGAATTCTAAGCACCTAAAAGAGAGTGAACTTCCCAAAACATTACTTTGTGTTGTTCCCAATAGAAATACCCCAGGTAGATAACTTTTACAATTAGGAGATCCTTAGTTGCTCACAGCAAATTCCACCACAGAGTTTACAAAGATTTATAGTTTAAAAAGCCATACCAGGTAATTTACTACACTGCAAACCACCCTCTGGCTTTTCTAGCAATTATACCTTTTATACTTCAAAAATTAACATCCCCTTCACCATCACTTTAAGATTAACCACACCCATGAAAGCGTGTAAGCCAGCCACTTCATGTCTATTTCTCCCCCATTTTAAATAGTCAATTTCTAATTTGCCATCTCTATCAAACCAGTACTCTGAGGAGACAAGCATAGTTCTTTCTGGAGAATCTTCTGTTCTGCTTGGAAACTTCTGGCATCTGGAGCCATAAACAAGCAAAGTCCACCCCAGCTCAAGCCATCAAATTGCAGCAACTTAACACCAGCTCAGTTTCAAACACCTTCTTCTTTTGTTTGAGTTCTGGTCAGCTTAGTCCTAGCCATCCCAGCTAGGTCATGGGTACCAGCTGCCAAGTTTGGGAGTCACACTCTTCTTCCCTTCACTTCAGACCAGCCAACACCTTCTCTCACATCCTCAGTCCTCAGGGACTATTTCAGTGCCTGTAGCCTCACAATTCATTGCACTTCAGACCAGTCAGCCCTTCCTCTCATCCCCAGCCTCCGTGGGTTAGGTTAAAAAGTACCAATCTCAGCCCATTTCTTCTTTGCTGCATTTCCCCCATTTCACTCAGGTGGACTCAGGTGGTCACAAGCGAGTAGCATACAAGCCTGCTACTCATTGGCTGCCTTTAATTTTCAGTCCTGGAAGGGGTTTCTCTCATGGACCATGACTTTCCT
>NW_006921672.1:6778888-6783338 GCF_000298275.1 Orycteropus afer afer | reverse complement strand
CAACCTTCTTTCTGAGGAGTGGCTGGTGGGTTTGAACCGCCAGCCTTCTGGTTAGCAGTCAAGTGCCTTAGGCACCACCAGAGCTCCTGGTACCTAAGCCCCCTATACTCTACACACAGGGTTTGAAACAAAAGCCTGTGTTTCTTCTGGGCAAATTCTATTTCCCCTTTTAACATATCCAATCAAATATTGGCTGAATGCTGACTTATACAGTCTCTGTTATCCTCATACCCCATAATCATTTCTAATGTACAAGCAGGTAAGAGAACATTTAATAGCCATAGTACATTCAGATAAACACATAATGCAAAACACATAATCCTTTTAAAAACATTCCAGGTTCATCTCTTCACCTTGATTACCATCCCATTCTATGCATATGGCCTTGAACCTTTGGCTGGGTGTAACCAAAAGCCCTAACCTCTGGATCAATTATCTCCTCCTTCTAATGCAGTTTTAGCCAGCATATACCAATCATAAGGACACAAAACTTCTTGAGCAATGGTTTCTATTAAGGTTCTTATAAACGATGCTGTTGGCCCATAGGTAGCTGCAGCTTGTTTCAAATCTTTACAGAGTTTTAAAAGAAAATACTTTATGTCCTCTCACTGGTTGATTAGTCTGCTGATTTATATATTCTGTTAAGGGAAAAACATGTTTTAATGCTAATGGAATGTCCGCATCCATGGCCCTCGCCTTTTGCACCATAGCTTGTAAAGGTGATAAAGGAGGCACGGTGGATGATAAACAGTTAATTTGCTTCTCCGAGGGAGGGAAAAGGTTAAAAGGTAGAGTAGAGCAAGTGTAAGCAGGCATGGTTGCAGCTGAAACAGCCTGATTTAAAAACGGATTTAAAAAAGGTTTTGCCTGACTTAAAAATGGATTTAAGGAAGGATATAACTTCTCTTCCTTAACTTCTGAGGGTTCAGTTTCTAACTTCTGTATAACTATTTTTTCTTGTAATTTTAATTCTTTTAACTTTGAATCTGTATCTACATTTTTTCTTTCCCTACTTCAGGATCTATGCCCACACTTATTCCCTTATCTAATTCTAAACACAGTTTTAAGATACACCAAATAGAAAATACACATTCTGGAAAATCCTCCGACCCACATTCTTTTAAATGCTTATTTATTTGTTGACCGATAGTCTCCCAAACTGTTAAGTCAATGGTTCCTTCCAGGGGAAGCCAAGGGCAACAGTGATCTACACATTGCAAAAATTCCTCTAACTCCTTTTTATACACTGAAAAATCTCTAGCCTGCACTAATGCTTTAAGACCAAAAATACAACGATCTCTTTCATGAAATCCTGAATCCCCCATCTTAGCCTGGCTTAAAGAAGATTTGTTTAATTCACCCACACTCACCCTTTTTCTTTTCTCTTACGGAGCTCCGCTTTTCTTCAAGTGGGGTGTCCTCTTGAGCGCTCCTGCCGCTCCATTCTGGGTCCCTGTTCCAGCACCAATTGCCGCGTCCAGCAAAACCTCACAGGTCACGAAATGAAGTGACACGAAAGGATTAATGGTTTTCTTTATAATTATTTAAAAGGAACAGAGGCCAGGTGGACACCCTGCATGTTCTGCGAGAGCGATCCCTGATGCCTTTGTTCTACTTTATTTATATGTTTGTACATGATTACATCATTAGTTTTGGAAGTCATACAATCAGCTTATTCTCTACAGAGCTAAAGTTTTACTCCTCTACGTGCTCATGGACAACAGGTGGTCATTAAAACAATCACAAAAATGTCCTCAGGAATAAGGAGTATAAAACGATATATGTTTACTAGGACACAATGGCGCAAAGTATAAGATAAAAACAAGGAGAATAACATCTACTTTTAATACTTTGATGATTTGCCAATTAAGTATTTAGCAGTGAGAGAGACCTTGCCATTTTTAATCTTAAAGCAAACACTCAATCACAAGAGAGGCCTTGTCATCTCATCACTGTAATTAGAATATGTGCCTTGCAATCATGTTCTTTTGGGGTGTTTTTCTTGGTCCCCAACAGAAAAGTTGAACAGATCCATAACAAAAGAAGAAATTGAACAGGTCATCAAAAAATTAGCAACTAAAAAAATCCTGGCCCAGACGGTTTCACCAGAGAATTCTACAAAACATTCAGAGAAGAACTGACACCATTCCTGCTCAAACTATTCCAAAACGTAGAAAAGGATGGAATCCTCCCTAACTCATTTTATGAAGCAAGCATAACATTGATACCAAAACAAGGCAAAGACATCACTCAAAAGGAAAACTACAGACCAATATCCCTCATGAATATCGATGCAAAAATCTTCAACAAAATCCTAGCCAGTAGATTCCAACAACATATCGAGAAAATCATTCATTATGACCAAGTGGGGTTCATATCAGGTATGCAAGGATGGTTCAACATTAGAAAAACAATCAACGTCATCCACCACATAAATAAAACAAAGGAGAGGAACCACATGATCATATCCATTAATGCAGAAAAGGCATTTAATAAAATCCAACACCCATTCCTGATCAAAACTCTCAGCAAAACAGGAATAGAAGGGACATTCCTCAACATAATAAAGAGCATCTATGCAAAATCAGGGGCGCTCTGGTAGTGTAGCGCCTAAGACACTTGACTGCTAACCAGAAGGCTGGCACCTCAAACCCACCAGCCACTTTTCAGAAGGAAGATGGAACAATCTACTTCCGTAGCAATACTGCCTCGGAAACCCAAGGAGGGGTCAGTATGAGTCGGGTCCAACTCGACGGCACATAACAACAGCAACAACATGCAAAACCAGTAGCCAATATTATACTCAATGGAGAGAGAATGAAACCATTCTTCCTGCGAATAGAACCCACACAAGGATGCCTTCTATCACCACTTCTATTCAACTGTGTACTGGAAATCCTAGCCATAATGCAAGAAAGGGAAATCAAAGGCATCCAAACTAGTAAGGAAGAAGTCAAACTATCCCCATTTGCTGATGATATGATCCTCTACCTAGAAAACCCAAGAGACTCGGTCAAAAATCTACTGGTACTAATTGAGAGATTTAGCATCATGGCAGGATACAAGATCAACATCCAAAAATCAATTGGATTCCTCTACACCAGCAAAGAGATTGCTGAAAGGAAATCAATACCATTTACAATAGCTACCAAAAAATAAAATACTTGGGAATAAATCTTACTAGGGACACAAAAAACCTGTACAAAGAAAACTATAAAAAAACTACTTCAAGAAACCACACGAGATCTACATAAATGGAAGAACATCCTGTGCTCGTGGATAGGAAGATTGAACATTGTGAAAATGTCACTTCTACCCAAAGCAGTCTGTTCATTGAATGCGATCCCAATCCAGATCCCATCAACATTTTTTAAGGATATGGAAAAACCAATCACTAACTTTATATGGAAAGGAAAGAGACTCCGGATAAGCAAAGCACGATTGAAGAAGAAGAACAAAGTAGGAGGTCTTACCCTGCCAGATTGCAAAACCTACTATACAGCCACAGTAGTCAAAACTGCCTGGTATTGGTGTAATGACAGACACATAAACCAATGGAATAAAATAGAGAACCGAGAAATAGATCCATTGACCTATGGTCAGCTGATCTTTGACAGAGGACCGAAATCTATTAAATGGGGAAGAGAATGTTTGTTTAATAAATGGTGCTGGCAAAACTGGTTATCCTTTTGCAGAAAAATGAAGCAAGATCTGTACCTCACACCATGCACAGAAACTAACCCCAGATGGATCGAAAACTTAAATGTGAAACCTAAAACTATAAAGTTCCTCAAGGAAAAACTAGGGGCAAATTTAGAGGCCTTAATATATGGCATAAATAGACTATCAAGCATAACCAAAAAGGCACAAACAGCAGAAGAGAAACTAGATGAATGAGACCTTCTAAAAATCAAATTTTTATGTGCTTTTAAAGACTTCTGCAGAAAAGTCAAAAGAGAACCTACAGATTGGGAAAAAAATATTTGGCAATGGCATATCTGAAAAGGAACTCATCGCTAGAATTTATAGAAAACTCCAACACTTCAATAACAAAAAGACAAATAATCCAATTTAAAAATGGGCAGAAGACATGAGTAGACACTTCACCAAGGAGGATATTCAGCTGGCCAAAAACATATGAAGAAATGCTCGCAATCATTAGCTATTAGAGAGATGCAAATCAAACAACGAGATACCATCTTGCTCTAGCACTAGTAGCAAAGTTCAAAAGACATAAAATAACATGCTGGTGAGGATGTGGAAAGATTGGAACTCTCATACACTGTTGGTGGGACTGTAAAATTGTACAACTGCTGGGGAAAGCAATATGGCAATTCCTTAAAAAGTTGAAATTAGAAATACCGTTTGACCCAGCCATTCCTTTACTAGGTATATATCCTAAAGAATTTAGAGCTATGACAAGAACAGACATATGCACACCCATGTTCAT
>NW_006921672.1:6772903-6776134 GCF_000298275.1 Orycteropus afer afer | reverse complement strand
ATTTTGGTCAATGACATGAGACAAAGTATATGTGAACTGCTGTATGAAAAGTGAATTTACTCTGTAAATCTTCACCCAAATCCTAATAAAAAAAAAAAAAAGTACTATGCTGAGTGAAATATTAGACACAAAAGGACAAATCCTATATCATCCCACATATATGAAATAACTAGAACAGGCAAATATATAGAGACAAAGTTTACTAGTGGTTACCAGGGATGGATGGTAAGGGGGAACAGGAAGTTAATTGCTTAAGGGGGCTTCAGTTTGGTTAAGGTTGAGGAAAAGATTTGGAAATAGATAATATTACAGTTCTACAACATGGTGAAATAATGGCCCTGAATTATACATTTAAAAAATGTTTGAAATGGAAAATATTTTGTTACATATCTTATTACCATAAGGGGAAGAAAGATACTGAAGAATGTAATGTGAAAATTGAGATTCCTTTGTGACTCCTTTCACCTCCATTGTTTGGTAAATGCTCCCAGAAATACTGCATGTATATAGGTCGATATGAGTCTGGTCTGACTTGATGGCACATAACAACATAGTGTGTTTATACATTTTAACCCACAAATAAAATCACACACCTCAGTGGCTTACAACTAATATTTCTTGCTTATATGTGGGAGTTCTGGTAGCATAGTGCCTAAGGCACTTGACTTTTAACCAGAAGCCTGGCGGTTCAAACCCACCAGCCACTCCTCAGGAGGAAGATGTGGCAATCTACTTCCTAGTAATACTGCCTCAGTAACCCAAGGATGGGTCGCTATGAGTTTGGTCCGACTGGACGGCACATAACAACAGCAACACAACAATATGTTGGCCGTTAGACCTGCTGATCATCTGCAGCAATATCACAAACTTTGTTGTGCTTGGCTTGTCTCACAGTCTTCTCACTTCAGGACTCATGCTGAGGGAGCAGCCCCTATCTGTAGAATGCTATTCTCAGTCATGGTTGTTGTTGTTATGTGCCATTGAGTCGGACCTGACTCATAGCGCCCTGACCCCTCCTTGGGTTTCCAAGGCAGTATCACTATGGAAGTAGATTTCCCCACCAAAAAGACACATTTAAAAGCCCTACATGGTTGGTGGTATACTTAATGCCCCCTTATGTTCCGTTGGCCAAAGCAAGTAATGTGACCAGGACCAAAGTCAGCAATTAACAGACATTTGAGAAAAGCTTCTCATATTAAATACACACACACACACACAAAAAAAAAAATACAACCAAAAACAATAAATATAATAGAAACTTGGAAAAAACAAAGACAAGTTTTTCAAAAGTTTTAAAAAAACTAAAAGCTGATTACTCGCCTTAGAGAGTTAAGAGAACATACTGCATTCATGAAACAAGAGCAGGACAGGGTGCCATCAGAAAGGAAGAATCAGAACAAGAAAGCACTGGGAAATTATAATACAACATAAATCAAAAGCCCAAGAGAAGTTTTGGAAGATGGAATCAGGGAATCTTCCAAATAGTAAGAAAAACAAAAAGATGGAAAACAGAAGATATAAATAGTTTTCAGAATCAATCCAGCAGACCCAACTTGTATCTAGTGAAAGAGAAATGGAAAGAGGGAATTATTAAAGATAAAAACAACAAAGCTTGGGCAATGTACTTCTATAGACATACCACCTTGGAAACCCAAGAAGGGGTCGCTGTGAGTTGGAACCGACTGGTCGACAGTGAGTTTGGTTTTTCGATTTTTTGGTCTCTGAAGTGGTGGGTAAGGAACCTTCTGATTGAAAAATTCCACCACTGGCAGGAACTAACTCAATAAATGTAAGAAATCTCCCACCAAAGTGCATAGTTATTTAATTTCAGAATTTTGAGGGATTAAAAAATGAGGCTCTTAAAGAGTCTCCCCACCTAGAGTGGGGAGAAGGGGAGGCTAAGGAGGGAGGGCTCAAAGTTGGAGGATCAGTATGACACTAGGACAGTGGAAGCTGGGCTTTAAAGAATCCATTCTTTCAAAATTCTGGGTGAAACTAATTTTCAACCTAGAATTCTGTGCTTCGCCAAACTATGAATTTCAGTGTGAGGATAAAAAATATTTTCAAATTTGTAAAGTGGTAGAAAATTTAATTTTGTAAAATATGTGGGAGTAAGGAATGTAATTTATCTAAAACTTCACTCTTTATGTTGTTGCTATGTGCCCTCAAAAGTCGGACCCACTCATAGCTACCCCTCCTTGGGTTTCCCAGGCGGTATCACCATGTGCAAGTAAATTGCCCAACCTTCTTTGGAGGAGTGGCTGGTGGGTGTGAACCACAAGCCTTCTGGTTAGCAATCAAGTGCCTTAGGCACTATGCTACCAGAGCTCTTAAGTGTCCTGTAGAGAATGGCATTTATATGGAGAAACACTAGCAGGTGTTAAAGTTTAGAAGAGTGAAAAACAGGAAGGTCTTAAGAAAAGGGGACACAAAGACAAAGACTTTTACTCCCTTGTCATATAAATTTATCTTTAATTTTATAGTGCTTAATAGGCTCAGTAAATTGCTTGTTAAAGCATTTCAAGATCTACTCCAGGTTTTACAACAATTTTACTGTCCTAAGCTTTTAAACATTGAAGATTTTGGTGGAAGTCCCAATTTTTCAATTGTTTTATTTGTGAATTAGCTTGGTGTGTGTTTTAGAAAGATAATCACCCTAAACAGATACATATTACATCCTTTGGAATGTTGGAATAAGGTATATATTTTGAGGAAGCAGTGACAGTTGTGTATGTGAATAGATACAGAATTATAGACAAATTGGCAATAAACTCTTTAATGTGGTATAAATTTGATCATTGAAATTTATTAAAAAGTCTCATCTCTCCTGTTCCTCCTAAAATTCTTATATATTAGTAATAAATACTTTGTAATTAGTATTGTATAATATGACACAATAAAATATTAATGATTTTTAAAACTTAACTTGTGTTTTGTTTGAATTTCAGGTAATAACCCTTCCCAATACTTAGTATTTTGTTTAGTATGCCACTTTTTGGAAGTGGTCACTGTCAATATCTTGTTATGGTTTGATGGCCTTGGAGATTTAAAACCGAGTAAAAGTGTAAGCAGCCTTTCTTACTTAGTTATGAGTTTTACACCCACTTTTATTCCAAATAGAAAAAATTAAAAGTAGATTTACTTAAAAGTATAAGACTATGTACCATATGGGAGCTCTGGTAGCATAGTGGCTAAGACGCTTGCCTGCTAACCAGACGGCTGGCGGTTCAA
>NW_006921672.1:6768184-6772803 GCF_000298275.1 Orycteropus afer afer | reverse complement strand
GTGATACTGCCTTGGAAACCCAAGGAGGGGTCGCTATGAGTCGGGGCCGACTCGACGGCACATAACAACAACAACTACAACAACATGTACCATATACTTGAAAGTAGATTTAATGTGACTTATGTAAGAGACAACTTAACAGTTGACTTAATGAAAACAGACTAGCCAGTTCCACTTTTTGTAACATAAAATTCCATCAAAAAGTTGTCTTTAAAGTTACATTTTTCTTTTTTTTTTCTTAGTAACCTGTTAGACCTTCCTTACAAACTTATTAAGGTGAATACATTTGTTTTTATTGAGGCAAAATGTCATATAGCATAAGATTAATAATTGAAAGTGAGGAATTAGTGGCATTTAGTACATTTACCATGTTGTATTTCCACCACCTCTGCCTAATTCTAAAGGATGTTTATAACCCCATAAGGAAACCTTGAACCAGTTAAACAGGTGCTCCCTATTCCCTCTCCCCTCAGCCTTTCAGATTCTTTGACTGTATTCATATTTACTGCCCAAGTATTCATTGTCCTCTTAAACATTCATGCATATCTTATTTTTTTTTTTTTTTCCAAAATAACATCCACAAGCTCCTACTTAATAAGTTGAGTTTGGTGTGGAGACCACCACCCCCCAAGATGATTACTTTAAGAATTTGACACTTTCTTTGGTAATGACTTTGCTCCAAAGACTGACATTTTTTACTTGCAATTACTTTCAGAACCAGTTTGAGGCATGCAGGAGAATCAGTTTTATTACTTCATAGACATATTTTGTTTTATAGTCATATACCCATATATTTGATTTGTTAGACTCCCAAGCTCTGGACTCTTTTATAAATAGGCACTTTAAAAGGATCAAGCCAACATTTTTCTCTCTTTTTTTGTGACTTGATTTGTAAAAGGTAGAGCATGGTTATCAATTTATCATATATCTCAATTTAACAAATGACCAGTGGATAATAATTTTAATCTTTTTTCTGTTATTAAAGAAAGTATATATACTCACACATAACTCATATTTTAACTAAATTGGTTTTATTTTTACACAAGAATATAATGGATATTTAGCTTCCATTCTTATTAATATGTAATTTATTGATTAAAAGCATTTCTTTAATATTATCAGGTTTCAAATGATTGAGATAGATGTCTTTAAGAGTTGGTTTATGTACTGTTGCTGATCAAATCTTTACAGAAGTATGGGATCAGTGTTTTGTTTGGATCGAACAATGTTTCTTGTCTTAATGAGAAAGCACATTTCTTTTCCTGTGCATGAAGTTGTCTAAAAGAGAGAAAAATAAATGAAGTATAATGTGGTATAATTGGCAGAAAGAATTTTAGATTAGAATAGGCCTAAATTTGTATCTTTTCCTTCCTGTTTACTAATGTTTGACTTGAGCAAGTTAATCAACTTTTCAGCCTCAGTTTCCTCATCTGAAAAAAATGGGATCAACACATTCCTTCAAGTTTATAAAATATTTAAATAGCATTTTTATTTTTATAAAGCACCATGCTCGATAGCATACGTCATGTACTTAGTAATAATGTTCATTTTCTCTCCTGTTTTTATCTTCATGTATTGGTAATTTGAGACTAAGTTAAAGAATTTTCTAAGACATCATAACGTAGCTGTTTAAAGGTTTAATTTAGGATTAGTCTGCCATTTACTTTAGTAAATACTGTATTCTCTCCAGTGTCAAGAGAAGTATTTGAGAAAGGGAGGAATGATTTGAACATTGTTAACAGTCTATTTAATATAATCTAAGTCAGTGTTTTGAGGACATATTTTCAATAACTGTACTTAACATTTCCATAAAAGTGGTTTTCATTTATTTTCAATCACAGGTACAGGAACCTTAAAGATAGATTTTGTTGGAGAGCTGAATGACAAAATGAAAGGTTTCTATAGAAGTAAATATACTACCCCCTCTGGAGAGGTGCGATATGCTGCTGTCACACAGTTCGAGGTATGGGTTATTTGTCTCTGAAATACTATAATTCTTAAATTAGACATTGTGACAAAGATTGGGCTTTGGTTGGGTGATTATTATTTTATTATGTGGGGTGATTATTTGAGGCTGGGTGCCTTTACCCATAATTACAGTCACAGATTTGCAATTTTTATTTTATAGTCACCTAAGTTGTCTCCATCTATAGAAAGACGAGAATGAGGGGTGCAGGTTGGGGAATAATTATATACAGATATTGGACAGAATTTAATTTCCTGAATTACTTTTATACTGTACTGTGTAGGAATATAATTATTCTTAATTAAAATCATCTGCTTAATATTTGACAACTGCCTTTTCCTATTAAGTTAATAATCTTGGTATATACCATTCCTTTGCTTCTTTGATATTTTCCTTTATTTATCTCACTGTATTATCTTTGCATTCTGTGATTTTTTTAATCACGTATTTACAAGTTATAAAACTTTTTTTCAAATCTGCAATGATACTTTAAGTTTTAAATCTAATTAGATTTATTTCTGTAATTTTCAATATGGATACCAGTTCACTATGGCAATAACTGATGGCATCCAGACTTATATTTCTGCCCATATCCCTGTATTGGAGCTTTGGTGGTGCAGTGCTTAAGGCATTTACTGCTAATCAAAAGGTTGGTGGTTCAAGCCCACCAGCCACTCCATGAAAGACTAGGCAGTCAGTCCACTTCCAGAAAGCTTTACCTCTTTAAAAACCCATTGGGGTCGTTACGAGTTGGAATCGACTTGATGGCAGTGGATTTGGATTTTTTTTGGTTATCCCTATATTGCTTGCTCGCTTGCTTGTTTTGCATGAGTTTACTACTTGGTGTCTGTTTCAAGGATTTTATTTTGTTTGCCTTCTGTTTATTTTATTGCTATTATTTTTTTTAACTTTTATTGTGCTTTAGGTAAAACTTTATAGCGCAAATTAGTTCCCATTTGATAGTTTTATACATAAAAGATCCCATGACATGGGTTGCATTTCCCAAAAATTATCAGCACTATCCCCATTTCCTGGAGCTCTGGTGGCATAGTGCCTAAGGCATTTGACTGCTGACCAGAAGGCTGGCTGTTCAAGCCCACCAGCCACTCCTTGGAAGGAAGGTTGGGCAATGTACTTCCGAAGTGATAACCACCTCGGAAACCAAACCCAAGGAGGGGTCACTATGAGTCAGATTTGACTCAATGGCAGTGAGTTGAGTATCCCCATTTCCACCCTGGGCTCCCTGTTTCCTTTTGTCCGGGTTCTACCTCTTCCTGCCTTCCCATCTTTGCTTTGGGGCAGATGTCCTTTTGATCTCATGTAATTGATTGTTCTAAGGAACACAGTTCTTTCAGGTGTTACAGTTTATTTTATGAACCTATTATTTGGCTGAAAGGTGGTCTCCAGGAGAGTGGCTTCAGTTCTATGTCAGAAGGGTGTCTTAGGGCCATAGTCTCAGCTGTACCTTCTGTTTTAAAACAGTTTTTGTTAGGTTCTGTCAAGTTGATTCCAACTCATAGCAGTCTCATGTACAACAGAATGGAAGACTGCCTGGTCTTATACCATCCTCACAGTTGCTAGTTTGAGACCATTGTGTCAGTCCATCTCACTGAGGGTTTTCTTCTTTCTCACTGACCCTGTACCAAGTATCATGTCCTTCTCCAGGGCCTGGTCCCTCCTGATAACATGTCCAAAGTATGTGGGATGAAGTCTTGCCATTCTTGCTTCTAAGGAATATTCTGGTGTTCTTCTTCCAAGACAGATTTGTTCATTCTTCTGGTATACTCAGTATTCTTGCCAGCACCATAGTTCAAAAGCAACAATTCTTCTTGGGTCTTCCTTATTCATTGTCCAGCTCTTACATGCATATGAGATGGTTGTGAAAATACCATGACTTGGGTCAGGTACGCCATTAGTCTTCAAAGTGACATCTTTGCTGATTAGGACTTTAAAAAAGTCTTTTGCAGCAGATTTGCCCAGTGCAATATGTTATTTGATTTCTTGACTGCTGCTTCCATTGACATTGATTATGGATCCAAGTAAAATGAAATCCTTGTCAACTTCGGTCTTTTCTCTGTTTATCATGATATTGCTTATTGGTCCAGTTGTGTCCCATGCACCTCTCTATCTATGTCTTCCTCTTCTCAGTGCCACTGTGTTTATTACTCACATTCGGTACATTGCCCTTCTCTTCACCCAAATCAATACTTGTCTCTACCTATCTAGCAGTATTCCCTCCGCTCCCCTCCTACCCCTGGTAACCAACAAAGAAAATTTCCTTCCATATAGAAACCTTTCCTTGACTTTTTACAATAATGAGCAAATACTACATTTGTCCTTCTGTGATTGACTTATTTCACTCAGCATAATACCCTCCAGGTTCATCCACTTTATGCAATGTTTTGCAGATCGAACATTATTTTTTAGGGTTGCATAGTATTCCATTGTGTGTATGTACCATAGTTTGATTATCCATTCTTCTGTTGATGGGCACCTAGGTTGTTACCATGTTTTGGCTATTGTAAATAGTGCTGCAATGAACATGGGTGTGCATATATCTGTTCTTGTCCTGGCTCTCACTTCTTTAGGCTATATACCTAGTAATGGAATGGCTGGGTCAAATGGTATTTCTAATTCCAACTTTTAAAGGAAT
>NW_006921672.1:6763302-6765830 GCF_000298275.1 Orycteropus afer afer | reverse complement strand
AATGGGTGTTGGATTTTATCAAATGCCTTTTCTGTATCAATTGATATGATCATGTGGTTCTTTTCCTTTGTTTTATTTATGTGGTGGATGACATTGATTGTTTTTCTAATGTTGAACCATCCTTGCATACTTGATATGAAACCCACTTGGTCATAATGAATTACTTTTTTGAAAAATTGTTGGAATCTGTTGGCTAGGATTTTGTTGAAGATTTTTACATCTGTACTCATGAGGGATATTGGTCTGTAGTTTTCCTTTTGAGTGATGCCTTTGCCTTGTTTTGTTATCAAGGTTATGCTTGCTTCATAAAATGAATTTGGGAGGATTCCATGCTTTTCTGTGTTTTGGAATAGTTTGAGTAGGATTAGGGTCATTTCTTCTCCGAATGCTTGACAGAACTCTGGTGAAGCTGTCTAGGCCAGGAATTTTTTTTTTTTTTTTTTTTTAATTGTGATTTGGATGAAAGTTTACAGAGCAAATTCACTTTCCATACAACAATTCACATACACTTTGTCTCATGACATTGACTACAGTTTACCACAATGCAACAGCTCCCCTCTCACTTCCTCCCCATAGTTACTTCTTCCCTGTGTCCTTTCCTCCATGTACTCCTGTCCCCTGAGCTGTGTACCTGTGCATACGCGGCCCTTCTATTCTCCCATTGTTGGTAATCTTTTTTATGACCTGTTCAGTTTCTTCTTTTGTTATGGATCTGTTCAACTTTTCCACCTCAGTCCATGTCAGTTTAAGTAAGTAGTATGTTTCTAAAAATCTGTCCATTTCTTCCAGATTTTCAAATTTGTTGGAGAACATTTCTTCATAGTATCCTGATATTAGCCTTTTTATTTCAGTTGGTTCTGTTGTGATGTCACCCATTTTATTTCTTATTCATGTTACTTATATTCTCTTCCTTCCTTTGTTAAATTTGCCAGTGGTTTGTCAATTTTATTAATCTTTTCAAAAAACCAACTTCAATCTTGTTGATTTTTTCTGTTGTCTGTTTTCTGGTTCATTGATTTCTGCTCGAATCTTACTGTTTTCTCTTCTGGTGACTGTAAGCTTTTCTTGCTGTTCTTTTTCTCATTGTTGAAGATGTTGATTTAACGTGCTGATTTCAGCTGTTTCTTCTTTGTTGATGTGTGCATTTATTGCTATAAATTGGTCTCTAATCATTGCTTTTGCTGTGTCCCAGAGATTTTGGTATGTTGTGTTTTCATTCTTGTTTGATTGAGGGAATTTTTTAATTTCTTCTATTACCCAGTCATTCTTAAGGAAGGTGTTGTTCAGTTTCCTTGTGTTTGCTCTTTCTCCATTGATCTTCCTATTGTTGGTTTCTAATTTTATAGCTTTGTGATCTGAGAAGATGCTTTGCAGTATTTCAGTGTTTTTTAGTTTATTAAGGCTTGCTTTATGGCCTAACATATAGTCTATCATGGAGAATGTTCCATGTGCACTGGAAAAGAATGCATATTATGCTGTTGTTGGGTGAAGTGCCCTATAGATGTCTATAAGCTCAAGTGATTGTATTGTTCAGCTCTTTTGTGTCTTTGTTGAGTTTCTTTCCAGTTCATTTCTAGTGTTTTTGAACTTCATTCTGGAATGATTGGCTGAAATATATCTCAAAGTCAATTTTCATTTTATTGGTGGTTGGCTAGAGAAATGTCTCCAAATAATTTTGTAAAGTAAGCGTATATAAATGGTATATTTCCTGAGTCTTTACATATCTGAAAATCTTCCATATGCCTTTATACATGATTAGTTTTACTGAATATATATAGATTTGTTGATGAAAAAAAGTATAAAGACCAGCTCCTGACGTCATGAAGCTGTCCTTGTACCCGCAGCTAGTCCAAGTTATTTTCTTATTGAATGTAAGCAATCTCACTGAATACCAACCCCAGACTAGGTTTCTCTGAGACCATGATAGAGTAAGGCAAAACAAAGCCACTTCATAATTTCATCTGAGCACAGACAAAAACAAGGTCACTCTGCCACCTACAAAGTACCAAACACTCCCCTCCTGATTAAGTTGAGTGACAGCTTTATTGATTACAGTTTTGGCACCCTTGCTCAAGTAGGCCCTGCCTATAGATAAGATTTATTGAGAATATCCACCTGTAGAATAGCCCCTGCTTTCTGAGAGCACCCTCTAGACTGAATCCTGGCTTTCTTAGCCCTTCCTCAAATCACGCAAACAAAACCCAAATTGAATGATAGGCTTCTCTCTTAACACTCTTTTTGTGACACCCGTGATGATGTACGTTCTCTCTTGGCTACAATGAGTAATAATAAACTCAACTTGTTCAGCGGAAGTTGAAGACTAGTACAATTGACTTAAAACTTACCTTTATATAGATATTGTTGAAAGGTCTTTAGCATCTCATTTTGTGAAAGGGATAGTCACAGGCTAAAACATTTTTTCTTCCTTTGTAGGTGCAGTGTAGTAAATTACTTAGTATGGCTTTTCTACCCATAAGTCATTGTAAACTCAGTGGTGGAATGAGCAACTGAGGAGCTGATTGTAAATG
>NW_006921672.1:6738751-6760477 GCF_000298275.1 Orycteropus afer afer | reverse complement strand
AGTAATAGGCCTTGGGTTACTGCTGGTAATCCTGTCTTCCTCTTGTGAGATTAGAGGAGGTCAGAACATGTGGCCTCCTTGTCGTTTTTGCAGTAGGTAATATGTTTTGTTTTGTTTTCCTTCTTATTCCTTGTAAAATTATTTATTTGACCCTGAAAATTAAAAATTTTACCAGGTGTTCACTTCTCATTGATATTGCATGGTACTTGGTGACCTCTTGTTAATACATTTTCAGATTCAGGTCTTTCTTTAATGTACCAAAATTTTTCTCCATTACATTCAGTGTGGTTTCTGTTCTGATCTCTTTTTCATGAACACCAGTTAAGAATAGGTTTAGTTCTAGTGGCTGTTCCTCTTACGTACCTTTGACTGCTTTCATCACTTTGTCCTTTGCATATTTTAGAAACTTTTCAATCTTGTTCCCCATGTCATTCATTTCTGTAGTATAAACTAATTTCTGTCTTGCTGCTGCTTCCAATTTAAAATTTTCCATGCTGTTTTCTCTTTCTACTTTTCAGATGTCTTATTTATTCTTTGATAGCATTCATGATTTAATTTCTTTGTGCAGACAACTATCTAAAATTCTTTTCTTGGAGAAAAAAAAAAATGTGCTTCCTCTGCTGCTGCATATTCCGATCCCTCCTTTCATTGTGCAGAATCTTGTCGTTATTTCTATTTCATGATTTTATTCTGTTTGCTGAAATTTCCTGGAAGTATTTTGCTGAACAGTTAAATTTTATTTTAACAAACGTTTGTTCTTTTTTAATTTTTAAAGAATGAGATGCATTTAGCTAGATCACGTGGTGACAGTTGTGTGTGTAGTTTACGAAAGTATCATTTAATGAATGACCTATTTGAATTAATAGTGACTGTCTTTATTCCCATTGCTGCCATTCCAGATAAAGAGCAAAGCACATGAAAGACTCTGAAACTCTTTTTTGTTTTTGTTTTTAAATGAAAAGCCAGGAAGGCAATCTTTCATATTTTCCCAACTCTGAATTCCTACAGTGTACCATTGACTCTCCTGTGCTGCTTTGTATTATGTGAGCATTATTGATGATGCCATTTGTATTAAATGCTGAAATATTTTATAAAAACAAAAAATACAACACTATAAATTACATCTTTAGCAGCCTGTTTCCTAGAGAATTGCTGGTAGGGTACTGATAGCAAGCATTGTGTATTGTTTGTTAGCAGTGTTGGGCTCATTGCTTGGCACCCAGTAAAAAGTATATACAGATACTACCCACCCTTTGAAGGTTTGCTTTACTCCACTTCACTTTTACAAAAGCCTTACATTGATACCTGTTTTTGCCAACTAAAAGAAATCCAGGAAAGAGAAGGGAAAGGAGAAACTATCGCTCATTGTTTGTTTTACAGCGATCCATTAAAGAAGGAGTATGCATCCTGAGCAGCAAGAGTGGCATCACCAAGCTCCTTCCCTGGGAGCTACACTCAGCATCTCACCATAGCTTTGAACTATGTCTGTGAATGTTATGTTAGTGCTATTTTAGGTTATATATTGGTTGACTATTTTTTTTGAGTCTGAGAATGCTCAAAAATGTGTATTAAAAATAAATTGATGGTAATTGCTTCTTTGCTTTATGCTATTTCAGCTTACCAAAAAAAAAAAAAAAAAAAACTCATAGGAGTGCTCTGCTTTTGCAGATGGTGGAGGAAACCTGTATTTGAATAAGCTCAGGAATGAATGAGTGAATGCTAGAAAGAAAGAGAGATGGCTTTTACTTCATGAAATAACCTGTTAGGTTAATGGACTGATGTTCTTATTTCATGTTCTTTTAAGGCTACTGATGCCCGGAGGGCTTTTCCTTGCTGGGATGAGCCTGCCATCAAAGCAACATTTGATATTTCATTGGTTGTTCCTAAAGACAGAGTAGCTTTATCAAACATGGTATGTATGTGTTTGTAAGTATATTTAGTTTTAATAAGTTTTTAGCATAACTAGTTTGCTGATTAGAAGGAATAACATGAAATCACCTGGAACAGTGCTTGGTACATAATAGGAACACAAATGTTAGTTTTCTTTATTTCCAGTAAGCCCTTTTTTTTTTTTTTTTTTCTTATTGCCTTCTTTAGTAGGATTATTTCTTTTAATTTGGAGTTCTAAATAAATAGCAAATACAGTGAATTATTACCTGGAAGAAAAAAACCTAACTTTCTTTTTAAATGCCAGAAGATACAGACATATAATGCAGTGTATTTAGGTGGTTGGCTGATTGTGTGCTTGGAGTATGCTCTGTTCACCCCTGTCATCAATCACATTCATAAATAGAGTAAGCATTCACCAGTTTAGTGTATTGTCTAAGACTAACTTGTTTACGAAATGGTATAGGCAGTAGCCTGTAGTTATATGAATGGGAAACTTTAAAAAAGCCCCCTGCTCCCCACAATATCCAGCTCTTGCCTTCATTTATGTATGGAGAGAATTCCATGAGTGTAATGCCATTCTGTTCTCAAATATTCTTAGAGAGGAGGCTAATGTATCAAACTGGGATATTCATTTATACTTCATAGTGAATGAATTTATCAGGTCTTGTTCTTAAGCAAGTCTTCCTTGGAAGAAAGAATAGAATAGAATAGAGTTTGAGGAAACTAAGAACCTAAGTAGGAAAAAGAGGGAGAATGTCAGAGGGAAAATAGGAAATTCTAAAGGTAAAGTGTAATCCCATGGGGTGCAAATAGTTAACTTTCTCAAGGGTGTTAACTGAAAGGTTGGGGGTTGGAGTTGACTCACAAGTTTCCTTGGAGGAAACGCCTAGTAATCTACTTCCAAAACATCAGCCATTGAAAGTCCTATGGAGCATGGTTCTGCTCTGATACATACAAAGGCACCATGAGTCAACATCAACTCAAAGGCAACTGGTTTGTTGTTTTTTTTTAAAAAGGTAAAGTGGAGGTTTCTTCATAGGTTAGCTGAGAATGCTCCAGATCTAGAAATCAGTGCTCTTATTCCACAGTTGTATTTGATTTTTATTAACAGTTGTCTCCTATCCTTATTTTACTTGAAAAGTATTAAAGTCTTACAACACTCTGTTGTTGTTGTTCTTATGTTCCTTTGAGTCAGACCCGACTCATAGCGACCCCTTCTTGGGCTTCCGAGGCAGTTTCACTACAGAAGTAGATTGTCCAACCTTCCTTCCGAGGAGTGGCTGGTCAGTTTGAACTGCCAGCCTTTTGGTTAGTGGTCAAGTGCCTTAGACTCTACGCTCCCAGAGCTCCTTAAAACACCCTTGTTGTTGTTGTTATGTGCCGTGTCGGCCCTGACTCGTAGCGACCCCTCCTTGGGTTTCCGAGGCAGTATCACTACGGAAGTAGGATTGCCCAACCTTCCTTCCGAGGAGTGGCTGGTGGGTACCTGGCATATAATAAGTATTCAAGAAAAGTTGATCTGTTTTTTATTTTTGTTTTTTCTTTAAGTTCCTGGTAAGTTTGATACTTTAGCCCCTATCTCCTTAATGTGAGTGTTTTACCAGGTCACTTTCCTTCTTAAAAGGAAAGATCTTGACAGTGTAAAAGCACTAAATGAATTGGAGTAAGAAGTAAACAGTGGTAGAAGCAGAGGAGATAATAAAGCTTAAAGTTTTTTGGTTAGTTTTTGCTCTAAAGTATTTAATGTAAGTGTGTTTCAATTTTTCTTTCTTTTTTCTTGTAAGAATGTAATTGACCGGAAACCATACCCTGATGATGAAAATTTAGTGGAAGTGAAGTTTGCCCGAACACCTGTCATGTCTACATATCTGGTGGCATTTGTTGTGGGTGAATATGACTTTGTAGAAACAAGGTCAAAAGATGGTGTGTGTGTCCGTGTTTACACCCCGGTCGGCAAAGCAGAGCAAGGAAAATTTGCGTTAGAGGTAAATGTACTTGAAGAGGATTGTTCCAACAGTTCATAACGCCAGGTTGGGGAATTTACATTTCTGATCCATTATTAGTACAGTTACTTATAATTTAATCTAAAATTTTTTGTGCTACTTTGGTTTTATTCTTAATAGAATTTTGGGAATACCAACCTTGCTGTTGCATTAACATTTATAAAATAATGATTAAAAGAGTATGAGTGGAATTTATTTACCCAGGGATGGGTGGGAAAAGATGTAATTATATTCTCTAAGTTAGAAATGGGGTGAAGTTGGGCCAATATATAGAAAGCCTGGGGCTAAGGCAGTCTTTTGAGAGAGACTCCTGAGAATTGGTTTCTAGTAATTTGAGATACTTTGGCCTGCAACAGGATTCCTTTGTGGATTTCTATATGAATTACAATAAGATATTTATCAGATGGTACTTTTGTTTATACTTTTATAGGTTGCTGCTAAAACCCTGCCTTTTTATAAGGACTACTTCAATGTTCCTTATCCTCTACCTAAAATTGATCTCATTGCTATTGCAGACTTTGCAGCTGGTAAAGTAAATTTCATTTTATTGCTGAATTGTAATAGCTTTTCTTGAATTTGTGATTTTGAGGAATAAGTATATATATATCAGTAAATGTTTGTATTTATTTTATGAAGGTGCCATGGAGAACTGGGGCCTTGTTACTTATAGGTATGTTAATGATGCATTACCCTGCCTTATCTTTTCAATCACTGATTTCTTAAGGGCTTCACTCCTAATCACAGTTGAGTTAGCTTCTGCTTTATAATCTACTGTAAATTTTCCTTTCTGTGCATATTTCAGAAATGCAGATGGGCCCCCTCTGGTGCTACTATCTGAGGGTGTAAGATTTTAAAATGAGCATCTGGCATTAGTAGCAATTTTAGATGTATTCTTGGCTGAATTTCTAATTTTGGTCCCTTCTCTTCCTTCCAGTAGTTTCATAGCTATTTATCCAGTTTGAAGAGCCCTCCCTAATTTCATATAATCTAGCCAAGCTTTTTCATGTTTGTCACCACAATATAAACATGTGGGTTGTATAATTTTTGAAGCAGGGTCTGTAAACAAGTTTTTGCCTTCTCTCTTCAGTTGCCTTCTCAGATGAGCTAAGTTTTGGACATCCTGCTCGGAGTCCTTTTTAGGACTCTGGAATGTATCTCTTTCCCCTTTCCTCTCCCTGCTCCCCTTCTTTTAATGGAAGGACTGTCTTAAAATGCTTTTCCAAAAATTCAGGCAGTTGTCCTGTTAACAACCTGATGATTAAACCTGTATCATATCTTTGATCGTTTGTTGTATGGTTTTTATTGAGATGGTCTTTAATCTTCCTGGAACTTTTTCTATCTAGTGTACTCTGAGGAAATGTTTTCTTGATATCTCTGAAGCTTAACTTGACCATCTCATTTTCTGTTTTGAATCTCCCCCACTTGTGCATGCCAGTTTTTATCGCAGTACTTTTATTTTATTGTTTAAATTTTCTTTTAAACACAGGGAGACTGCATTGCTTATTGATCCAAAAAACTCCTGTTCTTCATCACGCCAGTGGGTTGCTCTGGTTGTGGGACATGAACTCGCCCATCAATGGTTTGGAAATCTTGTTACTATGGTATTTAATATTTTCAAGTGCTCAAATATATTTGTCTTCATCATGCATCACATTATTCTGGCTCCATAATGATCACAAGCTGGGTGGAACGTTGTGCCAAAAAATAATTGAGTAATAGAAAAAAATGGAAAGTGTTTATCAGAATCTCTGTGTTGATTAAGAACATGTAGACAATCATCATTCCACAGAAAACAGTTCTTAAACTGACCTAGAATCTGCCTGCAAATGGGGAAAATGAGTTAAGATGTTAATTTGGATGAGAGAAAGACATTCTTCTTAGAGATGATTGACTCATGCAGTGATTCTAGGTTATTGCTTTTGATTCACATTTATTATGTAATTCCCTCCCTAACTGAAAAATATTAACCTGAGAAATAATAAATTGATCTTTGATTAGGTCAAAATGTTCTTAGAGGTTAGTTTTTTCATTTTCTGAAAGCAAAGAAATTGTAGAACAGCTATAAGTCGTGTTAAAAATTCCATCTGTAGAAACCTTTGTTTATTAAAATATTCGTAGTGAATGATCTCTGCCCTTTAGTCTTGACTTTTCACTCTTATTGTAAATAAATACTATTTATAGAAGGCATCAGTGTTAGAGCTTAAGAGCATAGAGCTAATAGACAAAGAAAGTGGAGATTTTGGAGCCCGCCACACTACCTGACATTATTTTAGGCTGCCAAAGAGCAGAACCCAACTTGGATATTGTTTAAGTCCATTAAAAAAAAACACTGCCATCGAGTCAGATCCGACTCAGAGTGACCCCTCCTTGGGTTTACAAGGCGGTATCACTACGGAAGTAGATCACCCAATCTTCCTTCTGAGGAGTAGCTGGTGGATTTGAACCACCAGCCATCTGGTTAGCAGTCAGATGCCTTAGGCACTATGCTACCAGAGCTCCGTATGTCACAGAAATAAACAAGAAAGTAAAATGTTTAACAGTGTCTGAGAGGGTTTCTAAAGGACGTCAACCCTTGAAAGTAAATGCTTCCCTTTTGCTTTGGATATTTGTGTTGTTATTGTTGTGTGCCATCGAGTCAGACCTGATTCATAATGACCCCTCCCTCCTTGGGTTTCCAAGGCAGTATCACTACGGAAGTAGATTGCCCAACCTACAGAAGTGTCCCTTTGGCCTAATGAAGCTTGCTACTTCCTACCAAACAAGATATTTTTGCTCAGCTTTGAGAAAACTTTTCTTTAATGATGTTTTTTGAAACCACCAGCAATAAATTTTAGTATGGGAAACATGCACTATCATACTGCATTTAAACAACCTTTTTCTGGATTTGGGTAACTGTTCTAGTTATTAAAGAGCCCTAAAGGTACAACGTTTAAGCACTTGGATGCTAAATATCAGTGGTTTGAACCTACCCAGTGACTACAGGAAAAAGACCTGGTGGTGTGCTACTGTAAAGATTCTACCCCCAAACCCGAGGGGCAGTCCTGTTCTGTCACGTGGGGTAACCATGAGTTGAAAATTGACTTCCTGGCAACTGGCAACAATAACAACATTGTAACTATTACATGTCAATTTTTTTCATAAACTAAAATTCCAAGGGCTTACACATAGGCTGGGTTTAGATTTGTACCAGCTTATCTTTGTGGAGGCTACTAATTAAATAGCATAAAGTACTTAGATAATTACTTATCACTTAATATTGAAAATACTTGATCTTTTGAAAATTTCAGAAAGCCCCTTCACCATTGCATTAGTACTTTGGTATCTGTCTTGCATTCATATGTTGCTTTCTTTTCATAAGAGATTTAATCAACTTTAATGAAAATTAGATTTAGAACTCTTTTTTTAAAAAGTTGGTTTAATCTGTGACCCAAATTAAATTAATATATTCTTTGTCCATTCCACTCACTATAAATTCTTATTTACAGGTGAAAATTTTAGTACTCTAAATGATTAACCACCATTCATTACTGAACTGCTTACTGCTGTGACATTTCTATCAATTTCACATAATCATCATATTAGCAGTACAGCTTTTCTATTTATCTAGAAAGTTTAACACATCAGTCAATAATGACTTTTCCCATTCATTATGGCAATAGTTTCCACTTTTCCTTGCTTGGCCCTGTTTCTTTAAGGGAAATCCTTTACTAAACTAAATTTTATATGATATTTTCCATCTCTGCTCTGACCCACATGTATTTATTCTCTTCCCCTTTTCCATATACAGGTTGGTTTCTTGTCTGCTTTGGTAGTGAAAAGTTATACTTAACAATATTTTCATAATCCCCCTCAGGTGTAATTCTAATATTACTAGTTGGCTTTTCTTGTCATCTCTTTTTAGGTTTCTCTTTTTCAGAGATATGAGTTATTTATTAAATGTTTTTAATTAAATTTTAGTTCATTAAGTTATTAGGTTTAGAGTATAGTGTAAGGGACTTTTGTGAGTTTTTCAAACTAGTAGAATGATAGCGTTTGGGGTTTTAATTTTATTTATACATATTTCCATCTTTTCTTTTTAGGAATGGTGGACTCATCTTTGGTTAAATGAAGGCTTTGCTTCCTGGATTGAATATTTGTGTGTAGACCACTGCTTCCCAGAGTATGATATCTGGACTCAGTTTGTTTCTGCTGATTATACCCGTGCCCAGGAGCTTGATGCCTTAGATAACAGCCATCCTATTGAAGTGAGCCATGCTTTCCAACCATTGGTCTTTGACTATTCTCATTTACAATGAAATAAGTGATTTCTTACAGAGATGCTTAGGATTCTGAAAAGAAGAAAAATTTGCATGGGTGATTTCACTTTACTTATTTTTTATAGTTCATATTTCGAGTCTTGAAAATCTAACAATAGTAAATTCTAATTAATGTCCTTTTTAAGATCAGCATTATAAAAATTTGGTCTTTGTAGAGGCAGTTGCTGTTTACCTATCAGCATTTGATAAATGCTTCTTTATTGAGTGGTGTGGGGGAATCATACCTGTTTAGTAATAGGCTTAGAAGAACACTATGATGCCATTGTTTGTTTTTGTACAAATTTTAATTCTCTTGACTTATCCTGTCCTTCCTTAAGTTAGTTTATATGTATCAATTTTGCCTCACAAGAACTAGAGTTACAATCCTATTTGATATAATTAATCAAAGTTTTATATAATTGTAAGCTAGATAATTAGTTCAAGAAATCAAATGTTTTTAATTTCTCCCTTCCTTTTTCCCCTCAAGAACAAACATCCTTAGTGACTTGTACCCTAGCAGAGATGACCCAAGACTAGAACCTGGCCTTAGGAGGTGATAGGGCTCATGTTACATATTCCACTTTACTAGTATTAGTTACTATGTGTTTTTGAGTGTAGTAACTATACAGTATGAGGGAGCTAATGACAGAAAAGTATCTTATGAGTTAGAAGGGTTTTCCTAGAAAGCTTTTTATGTAATTCAGTGTTACAGGCTGTCTGCTTCCTGTCATAACCCTGAATCACACTGTCTACCAGGTCAGTGTGGGCCATCCTTCTGAGGTTGATGAGATATTTGATGCAATATCATACAGCAAAGGTGCATCTGTTATCCGGATGCTGCATGACTACATTGGGGATAAGGTAAAGAAGCCATTTTTAAAAATCTTCCATTCTTTCATTGTGAAATTATAGAGGTTTGCCTATCATTTGATTCTATTTGGAATAAGTTCCTAGATAATTTTTCTAGAATCTAGAGGGACATTAGGAGCTCTGGTAGCATAGTGGCTAAAGCACTTGACTGCTAACCAGAAGGCTGGCGGTTCAAACCCACCAGCCACTCCTCGGAAGGAAGGTTGGGCAATCTACTTCCATAGTGATAGTGCCTCGGAAACCCAAGGAGGGTTCGCTATGAGTCGGGGCCGACTCGACAGCACATAACAACAACAACAACAACAACAGAGGGACATTATCATGCTCTCTAGCTTGCCTTCCTTTTTATATTGACTATAATGGTTTCTTAGGTGAATGACATGCAAGTATGTTTGGGGGTGGGGGGTGGGAGACTATAAAATTTAAAAGCAAGTGTAGAAGGCAAAGGAGCTCTGGTAGCATAGTGCCTAAGGCACTTGGCTGTTAACCAGAAGTCTGGAGGTTCAAACCCACCAGCCACTCCGCAGAAGGAAGGCTGGGCAATCTACTTCCATAGTGATAGTGCCTCGGAAACCCAAGGAAGGGTTGCTATGAGTCGGGTCCGATTCGATGGCACATAACAAAAACAAGGTAGAAGGCAAAGATGCATTCTTAAAAGGCAGTAGGCATCAGGTAGG
This sequence comes from Orycteropus afer afer, assembly GCF_000298275.1. NCBI lineage: Eukaryota > Metazoa > Chordata > Mammalia > Tubulidentata > Orycteropodidae > Orycteropus > Orycteropus afer. The sequence continues at coordinate 6,750,742 of NW_006921672.1, read as the reverse complement.
CATATATTTTTAAGTAAATCTGAGACTCAAGTAATTTGAAGAAACTTGCTTTTTAGTATTAATATGCAAATGTACTATAAATTTTGAGATCTGCGTCTCCTGAATCTTAAAAATTGTGTTTTCTCAGGACTTTAAGAAAGGAATGAACATGTATTTAACTAAGTTCCAACAAAAGAATGCTGCCACAGGTAATCTTTAATAGTTTGATATGAGAATGAAGAAAAAGTATTGATACTCTATCCAAGATTAGACATTTTCTTTTTGTTCTAAATGCTTAACTTTCCATGTGAAGAGTAGGAAATAAAGTTGACTTATTTGAAACCATATAGTAAGTCATTGGATCAACATAAATTGGGACCCGTTATCCCTTTTTTTATTCAGTATTCGACTATCCGTGGCTCAGTAGTTGCCACTTAAAGATATCTGACGAAGTTCTGTTTATCTTATTAGAGCTTATTCATTTTCTGGTGATGGACTGGTTTTATTGGCCTAAATTGGCCATTTAAAATAGCTGCAAATTAATCGTTTTTAGGAATGAACTCTTGGAATTACAGAGTTTCACTGTAGTAAAACCTTGAAATTTTTAATCTATGGTGGTCTGTAATTTATTGGATATTGGAGTCAAAAGGAAAAATAAATGTGTAAATGTTGTTTGATTATGAAAAAGAGCCTGACTTGGAATTTTCATTTCTTGAACAAAAATATTTTAAAAGACAAGGTTTGTGGTAATTCATGTCTAATAGAAGGACAAAGATTCAAATAGGCCTGAGTATGAGCTATTCCTGAGGTTAGTGGCCTTTGAGTTAAAAATACAGTATTTGCCTCTCTGTTCATGCCAGTATATATAACCTTGACTGCTCCCCACCCTCCCATCCTCTTACCCCTACCCCATAAATTTCCTTTTTAGTTTGTAAAATGGATATCTGTTCAGTTCCTTAAAGTAAGGTTAAAGAAAATATATTACAGATTTTTATAAGTCTTCTATACATGTATATGTAAATGCTGAAAAAGTTGTGCTTCTTAAACTGTAATGTATATATATAGTCACCTGGAGTCTGTTAAAATATGTCTTAATTCAGTAGGTTTGGGGTGGCACCTGAGAGCTTGCGTTTCTAGCAGGCTTCCTGGTGAAGCCAGTGCTGCTGGTTCATGGGCCACGTTTTGAATAGCATAGCAGAGTGTTCCATTTAACAGTTTTTGTTTCTTTTTGAAAGACAGTTGACAGTTCATATACCTTTCAGTTACCATCCATGGTCTTCATCCTCTTGCAGCAGTTCCAGTGTTCTCTGTCAGTCCTCATTGCCCTTAGCAAGTTCATGTCTTCCTGATTTCTACACTGGAATTCTGAAGTTGCCTGCTAACTCACTACTTCTTGCCTTGCCTCCCTCCTTTCAATATTATCTCTTTCACCCAAATCACAAAAAAATAAGTAAAGAAAGCAAACATATCCATTAAAAAAAAATTTAAATTAATAGTGAAAAATCCTACTCCAAAGCCCACATGTTAACAGTTTGATATGTATCCTTTCAGTCTTAAAAAAAAAAAAATTATACACACATACCTGTATCTATACTTCTTTGTAAGTCTTGAACTGCTCAGCCCCTGCCTACTTTATTAGCTTCATCCTCTGTTACTCCTACACCAGTACCCTCCATTCTTCAGCCTTACTGAACATATTGCTGTTACTGATACTTTCTTTTATAATATTTTACTATTTTGCATAGACCAATTATTATGTCTACCTGGACTTCTCTTTTTCCCTTTTCTCTCTGACAAACAACTCACCTTCAAGCTCAGACCAAGTCACCTCTTGTGAAGCTTTTCTTTTCTTTGGCTTTTTCTTTGAGAGCTTTTTCCTCTGTGTAGGCCACCGTTTTTCACATTTATTATTTACATTTATTTTCACATTTTATTATATTTGTCACATTATATTATATTGCTGTTTTGCTTTCCTTACCACAAGTAATGTACTCTTTGCGTTTTACTTCATCCTCATTAGCATTGAGTGTTTTTAACTTCTGTTAAAAACAGCAGGTTTTAAGTTCGTGAAAGATTCCTTGGTAGCAATGTTGAACGTGTTTCCATTTGTTTGTTTGTCTATCTTATTTGAAGCTATTTGTTTGTTTGTCTATTGTAATTTATATTTTTTCTTATGAGTTGGCATACTTAATACCATCTTAACATAGAAGACTAGTTTTTATAATAGAATTTACTTAATGGGGAATTTACTTAATGGGGTGCTGGGGGTAATTTTGGCCATAGTTGTCTCCTAAACCTGAAGGAGCTAAAGAATAGGGCAGCAGTGGTGATGCTGCATTATTAAAAGGTTAATAAAATTTCTGGCTTGTTTAGGAAAATAAAAATGTAAACGTTTCAGATTTTCATTGTGTTTATCTTCTAGAGGATCTCTGGGAAAGTTTAGAAAATGCTAGTGGTAAACCTATAGCTGCTGTAATGAATACCTGGACCAAACAAATGGGATTTCCCCTCATTTATGTGGAATCAGAACAGGTATACTTATAAAGTCCTTCGGTTTGTTTGATATTGTGTTAAATGAAATTTAATATGATTTTATTAAATTTGCTTTTCTGTGCTTTACATACTAATCATTTAAACCAATCCTTTTACTCTTTTCTCAGTGACTTACATCTCTGTAGTAAATTATTTGTTCCCTATATCATTAAAATTATATATATTGTAGTAAAAGCAAAACATTGTCTACTTTTACTGTTCCCAAGGAAAAACTTTACAGTGTCCAACTTGTTGATAAAATTCTAAAATTACCACCAAAAAAAAAAACCAAAAACCAAAGCCACTGCCATGAAGTCATTTCTGACTCATAGTAACCTTATAGGACAGAGTAGAACTGCCCCATAAAGTTTCCAAGGCTATAAATCTTTATGGAAACAGACTGCCTCATCTTTCTCCCACAGAGTGGCTGGTGGGTTCGAACCACAAACCTTTTGGTTAGCAGCCAAGTACTTTAACTGCTGCACCACCAGAACTCCATCTGAAATCTCCAGATGGTGTTCATTTTAGGAAAGCAGGGTTGGTTTAACATTCAAAAGTAAATCAACATACCAGAATCAACTCAATGTTAGCTGGTTTGGTTTTTGGTATTGATTCATAATTACCTAACAGAATAAAGTACAGAAAGTACATAATTAATCTCAGTATGTATAGAAAAAACATTAGGTTAAATTCAACACCCATTTATAATATAATTCTGTAAAACTGTTTTTTGAGTAGCAATATGATTTTGATGAGAATTGCCTTCTTGGTAGTTAACTGTTATCTGAGTTCAAAGAGGAGTACTACCAAAAGAGGAAACCAAACTCGCTGCCATTGAGTCAGTTCTGACTCATAGCGACCCCTATTGGGTTTCCAAGGCTGTCAATCTTTACAGAAGCCTCATCTTTCTTCCACGAAGCAGTTGGTGGATTTGAGCTACCAACCTTTTTTGGTCAGCAGCCAAATGCCTTAGCCACTATACCACCAGAGCTCTTAGAGGAGTACTACAGAATAAGTTATCTTCCAGTAGGACTAATAATTACACATAAACCTTTAATGCCTATCAGAAAGTTATTTTAGTTCAGTTTTATTATATGAAACCGAGAAATGGTTACTTTTAAATTTCTTTGCCATGGTTTCATGAGCTGTGTGGAGAATTAATTACTGTACATTTTTAGGGAGGAGAATTCAAAGCTCTTTTTTCAGTATCTATGTTCTTGTGATCCTGCATTGTCTGTAAAGCTAAGTATGTCTTACAGAGTGTCTTGATTCTCAGTCACTAAATTAACAGGTTATAATCACTACATTAACAGAGCATTTCTAAAATGACTCAGATTTAGATGGGACATTTTAATGCAGAAGCTTGCAAAATACCTTTTGAGACTCACATCTTAACCATAACATATGACTGTTTTTCATAATTAAATACATGCATTAAAAGACCTCTTAGTTAGGTTAGCTGCAAAAAATTGAAAAGGCGGTTTAGGGAATACAGTTGCTCATGTCTGATGGAAAAGAATACCTGTAAATTTAGTGAACATTCTGTTTCTTTCTAGTTTCCTTTATCTGCTTGAAACTAATCTGCCATAGGCGATGACCAAACTTGACATCAACAACTCCATGGAGATGAGCAGTTTTCTCTTTGCTTTCCTGCTTTAAGAATAATAGCATACAAAGACGATTAGTTGGTTATTAACCTCTGGGGATGTCAGTCCCTCAAAAACTATCAAGACGTCAAAACTGTTAAACTAATTATTACACTTGAAGTAGACTGTTAAGCCAGTAATTTTTCCTTCAGGCAGAGCATGTCTTAATAGCATAATAGTTTATCAATTACAACAGAGAACATTAATACCCCACTTCCTGTCAGCCTTATTGAGACTCAATTTCTCCTTCCAGCTACTTCAAGATATTGTTTTATTTCTTTTGTTTTTTGTTTGTAAGTACAAGCAAACTCTTTTTCAAAATCTTCTATTTTGAAATTCTACTTTGTCACAGAAATGTTACAATGAAAATCTTGGTCTGTAGTTCTTAATTCCTTTAAGAATATAATAGCTCTGCAGCAAATAATATTTTGTTTATGATCTATCTCTCACTTTACATTCCCTAAACGTAAATATTTTTGCTTTAATTCTGAATCAGTTTAAAAATCAGCTATCAACTTTTTCAAGAAAATCTGTGTGAAACATAAGCTAAACAATGATGTGCTGATTCATTGCCAGAGTGGTTGCTTCAAGCCGCTGTGGCTCACTCAGATTTTTTCTTAACATTGCAATTTTGTCTCTTAGTCACTTTATATCCATGAAGGTCACTGGCCCGATTTTATATTTGATTTAAGTGATTATGAAACTATTATATCTTGTATTATTTTAAATCTTCTAGGGCATAATTGGGAGCTCTGGTAGCGTAGTGCCTAAGGTATTTGACTGCTAACCAGAAGGCTGCTGGTTCAAATCCACCAGCTGCTCCTCAGAAGGAAGATTGGGTGATCTATTTCTGTAGTGATACCACCTCGGAAACCCAAGGAGGGGTCCCTATAAGTCGGAAACTACTACGTGGCAGTGAGAATTTTGAGGCCGTAATTACAAATGATAAATGAAACAAAAAACATATTGTTGAAAAATATATATTTTTAAATATGCCATTAATGCTTCTATCATTTTAGTTATTTGCAGTTTTTACCTCCACTTTTTTTTTCTTTTTTTTTTTTTTTAATGTGTGTGTTTCACTACGAAGTCATCCTTTATAGTGCTTTCTTTCATGTTTATCAGTCATCCTAAAATTGAATTCTGAAATACTGGTTTCATATGCTAATCTAAGAATTCTTAGAAGTAGAAAAGACTAAATGTGATTTATAAATATTAAAATAAGTTTTCATAGTGTTATTTTTTATTATTCCTTTGAAAACTTTAATACGTAAAGTTTTTAAAAACTTTTTCTGATCTCAGTGTTAGTTTTTTGTACATCTCTTCTGAATGGCTGTATTACATAGAACCTGACCTTTTATTCAGAGTATTGTCATTTTCAGGGCTAAATGAGAAATAGTGACATACCTCCCATTCTGTAGTATTACCTTTATCAACCTTGCATTTTGCATACTCAGGAACCATTTGACTAAAATGTCAAATGGAAATCTATTTTGTCACAGAAATACTTTATTCCTCCCTCCCCCAAAAGTGTTAATACTACTATAGCCTTTATTTTTCGTCTTTAGGTAGAAGATGACCAAGTACTGAGGTTGTCCCAAAGGAAATTTTGTGCCAGTGGACCATATGTTGGTAAGCCAATGGCTATAAGTGGGAGCTGATCAATGAATTTGGATTATATACTAGTAATGTTCCAATTCATAGGAAATAATTATCCACTTTTTGTACTTCTAGTAGAATTAAATAAAAACAAGGAAATGGTGATAGAATAAAAAAAATGAAGGCTAGGAAGTCAGAAAAGGTGATTCATGAATTATTCTAGTGCTTTGTCACATGCTTAGGTTTTGAAGTTCCTTGTCTCTGTTATTGGAGGCTATAAGGAGTGAAGAAGGATAGGGACACCTAAGAAGTGATGCCTCCAGCCTTAATCCCTAAGAGAAGGCTTAGTGTGTGTTTGTATCAGTGTTTTTGTTTTGTTTTGTTTTTAGATACAGTAAGTAAATCTAGCCCAGTGAGTATTTAGATTTATTATGTACCACACATTGTGCTAAGCACCTAAAACTGGCCCTTTTCTTATATTCTCATCAACCCTATAAAGTAGGTGGTATTATTTCCATTTTATAGTTGAGGGAGCTGAGGCACAGTTACATTAGTTAACTTGTCTGAGATGACCTAATAAATTAAACTATGAAAATTCAGAAAAAGTAGTCTTACTTCAAGGGTTTGAACTCTTAACTACCACTCTACCAAATATTTCCAAGTATTTCCACATGTAACATTAGACCCTTTCACCCAGAAAATTAAATAAAAAATGTGCCTAAGACATTTGACTGCTAACCAGAAGGCTGCTGGTTCAAATCACTGGCTACTCCTTAGAGGGAAGATTGGGCAATCTACTTCTACTTGCTTTCTTTCTGTTGTTGTTTTTTGTTTCTACGTACAAGCAAACTCATCTTCTATTTTGAAAGTCTGCTTTGTCACAGAAATGTTATAATAAAAATCACTACAGAAGTCGATTGGCCAGTCTTCCTTCCGAGGAGTTCAAATCTACCAGCCTTCTGATTAGCAGTTAAATGCCTTAGGCACTAAATAAAAAATCAAATATTTTTCTATAACTTTCTCACTTCTTTAAAAGCACTAGTTCTCATCAGAAGGAGGTATGTATCAGAGTCACTTTGTACCTGGTCATGGTCCTCCCCCCCCAAAATCTGTCACACTTTATTGGACTTAAGAGATAAAGCCTTGTGTATGAACTTGTTGAGAATAAAACGAATCTGCTTTGTAAATTTGCACCTAAATCACAATAAAATGTTTTTTAAAAAAGAGAGATAATAGCCTTCCACCCTTAACCTCCCTTAGCATTGGGAATTACTCTTGTAATGAATATGTCTGACGAGTCAGGTTTATTATCCAGACAAATCCCTAAGCGTCACAGTTTCCATTTCTACCTCATACCTGTAATCTGTCTGCATTGTGGGACTGACGGGTTTTACAGGTTTTCCTAATGCTCTGTGACCAACGTAGGCAACTTTAAAATACAAAATATCTAGGTATCAAGAGGAGATTTGAATTCTGGTTTAGCCTGATCATGTAAAGCTATCTAACTTATAAAATAGCTCCATTAATGTACTGGAAAATGACTCTCTTTTGTTTGACATATTAATGCAGAATCTGTATTGCTTTCTGGCATCTAAGACAATTTATCTGCCTTATAAAAGCTATGCCATAGTTTTTAGCTATGACTCCTCAGTGTTAGGATCCAAAAGCTCCTAGGATGTATCCAGCGTATCACAACAAAATCCAGCCCTGCGATTTTTCACACATGGGGTCACCATGAGTTGGAATCTGCTTGATGGCAACTAACAGTAACATATATACCTGCTAAGGACTGAACTTCAGAATTTTTCCAGTTTCTTTTTACATGTTGTGTGAGAGCTTTCACCTACTTAAAATTTATTTTAACAGTAAAATTATTGCCATTCTGTTGCTCTATAAAAGGAAAATAATTATTAAGGTGAAATCATTACATTTGTGGTTCTATAAATGAATAAACTTGGTCTCCGTTTTTTAGACTGTTGTGATTTTGTTAGTAAATTATCTTCTTCTTTGCACTAAAATTATTCAGGTTTCCTAGAAGAGTTCATGTACCATAGAAAATGAGCCATTAGCTTAGCAATTAAACTCAAGCCCTTGGTCAGGACACCACCAGACTCTTCTCTTCTCTACTTTACCTTCTATTTCTTCCCATGTGAAATTTCTTTTCAAGTTTTTGATTTGTTCTTCTCTTGCTTAAGGAGAAGACTGTCCCCAGTGGATGGTTCCTATCACAATCTCTACTAGTGAAGATCCCAACCAAGCCAAACTGAAAATTCTAATGGACAAACCAGAGATGAATGTGGTTTTGAAAAACGTCAAACCAGACCAGTGGGTAAAGGTGAGTTACAGAAATAGCATGACCATTTTTATCTTACCTGAATTGACTGATTGCTCTTACTTCTTTTAGGCATCTTATTACTGCATCTAAATTCTGCTATTTTAGTTGAGAGTAAGACATTGTGTGAAATTTAGGTCCAATTTCCAAATAGAATTGTCCAGAGATTTGCTTATATGTTAGGTAAGGGAGTGATAGGTAAATAAATAAGGTGGATAGGGTTGGTTAAAGATGAAAAAAATTAGTAGTCTATGTCTAAAATCTCACTGACCAAAACATTTACCATCTTGCAAGTCCAGACTGCTATTGTGATGACAGTATCATCTCAGTGATGTGTTGTCATATGCATAACTATAATCAAATGAGATCAGACATCTGATGATCAGTTTGTGTCCCTGAAATATGAAATTCGTTTAGTTGCTGTTTTAAAACTTATTTCACAAATGAGTAGTAAATACTAGTTTTCATTATTCTTTACTCTAGACCTTTGATAATAAAAGTATCTACTGCAAACTTTTTTTTAATAGATTTTGAATAGAAATTATACACTGTCTCCGACTTACATACTTTTTTTGAAAAGTTATTTTTCTCTCTATTTTAATTTTTTAAATACACTCAATGGGATATTATATTACCATTTGAAATTATAATCTTGGAAATTATGTAACAATATGAACATGTTTCATAAAACAACACAAAAATCAATAAAATAATAGCTATATTAAAATTGTGGGGTGATATTTTACTATTTGCATATAAATAATAAAACATTTTATGCTATCATTTTACTCTTAGAATATATAATATTTTCAAAATTATCTTTTGACTCATAATAAGTAGCCTATTTTGTTGTTGTTGTTGTTGTGTGCTGTCGAGTTGGCCCCAACTCACAGCGACCCCTCCTTGGGTTTCCGAGGCAGTATCACTACAGAAGTAAAGTGCCCAACCTTCCTCCTTCCTTCCAAGGAGTTGCTGGTGGGTTTGAACCGCCAGCCTTCTGGTTAGCAGTCAAGTGCCTTAGGCACTATGCTACCAGAGCTCCCAAGTAGCCTATAGTGAATGATGAAGTCTTATGAAATTACCTTTTATGTCCAGATAATTCTTTAAAATTTCCAAACCAAAACTGAACCCATTGCCATTGAGATGATTTCAACTCATAGCAGACCCTTTAGAACAGAATAGAACTGTTGCATAGGAATTCCAAGGCTATGATCTTTAGGGAAGCAGACTGCCTCATCTTTTTCACTTAGAGTGGATAGTAGTCTTCAAACCACTGACATTTTAGTTAAAAGCTGAGGGCTTTAACCACTGCGCCACCAGAGGTCCTTGTTTTTATGTTTTGTTGTTGTTGTTGTTGTTATGTGCCGTCGAGTCGGTCCAACTCATAGCGACCCCTCCTTGGGTTTCCGAGGCAGTATCACTACGGAAGTAGGATTGCCCAACCTTCCTTCCGAGGAGTGGCTGGTGGGTTTGAACCACCAGCCTTCTGGTTAGCAGTCAAGTGCCTTAGCCACTATGCTACCAGAGCTCCCATTTTTATGTTTAGTACTGTATTTTCTCTAAACCTAAATGTAGCCACTGGGATTAGGAATCGAAATTTGCCCAAATTGTTCCCTCCCTCTCGGCCATGTTCTCTTCCTGGCCCTCACTTTGGCCCCCACTATTTCAAGTTACTGTTTTCTTTTGTCTCTGTTTTCATCTTTGTTTTTTTTTAATCTATATGTGTTGTTTTATTTTAATTTCTATCAGTTAGTGTATGTGGCCTTTGTGGCTTTTTTTAATCTAGATATATCTAAAACCAGAACTCTAAACACATACAAAAGGTTGATTTAAAAAATGAAATGGAACTGTTTAATAGTGCTTATTGAATATCTTTTCAGTTAAACCTGGGAACAGTTGGGTTTTATCGGACCCAGTACAGTACAGCCATGCTGGAAAGTTTATTACCAGGCATTCGTGACCTTTCTCTGCCCCCAGTGGATCGACTTGGGCTACAGAATGACCTCTTCTCCTTGGTAAGCACCTCTCATTTAAGTTGTATGATGGATTTTGTTGGTTAAAGGATTTTGTTTTTTCTGGATTTGTCTGACTGAAGCATAATTAGAAGAATATAGCTCTTCCTGAAGGTTAAACTAGCCTCTGGGATTCGAAGAACCCACTAATTATTAATTAACATGGCAAGAGTGAACCCATGTAATTTACCAGAAATGAACTTCACTTCACCACTTCTAAGCAATTTTTTGCAACAATCTTCATTTAAACTAACCTTTGTAAGGCAAAGATTTCTTTCTTTTGAATAGAAACAATACAAGCTATAAAGAAAGTTTCTCCACTAATAGGTTTTGTTTGTTTAATAGTTAATTCAAAGTGATTTATGTTTTTCTAAAATAGTGCTTGTACTTTCTGGAGAAAATCAAGAATTTTTTAGCATTCCATTATTTCTCAAATTATAATAGCTATTAGCTTTAGAATTATGTTTGGCTTTGTTTCAGAAAGGCTTTAAAGCTGCAATTATTATTGTTATCTTTATGACTCCAATGTGACTTAGGTAACTTCTAGATATTTTTGACTATGATAAAATTTTCAGATGCCTCCTAATTTTCCTTTAAATTGGACTTCAAGTTTCCCCTCTCCTCTGCAGTAATTAATTTTGGATTCCTTTGTATAGATACAGATTAGCCTTGATGCACAAAACTTCACAACTGCTAAGAGAGACCTGTCCCAGGAGAGTAGGCTATTTGTGCATTTGGCTGCTGTAACAGTTCTTTTTCCTAACTCCATTAGTTAGCTCTGAAAGGACTCTGAATTTTTGCCTTTCAGTTTACATTCTTTTAGAAATGAGTAAAGGACAAGGTTAAGTTGACAGAGTTTGCAGATCTAGTTTTGAAACAACTTCTGTCAAAAACTAAGGCCTCAACATATTGCATTTGCTGAAAGTAAGAAAATTTCAAAACAAAGCCAAGACCCCAGAAATGGAATAGAAATAGAAAGCGAATCTACTTTCTTCTCTTTTCGTTCTTCCCAAATTGGTGGAACTTTTTTTTTTTTTACTTTTGCAGTGCCAAATTGGTAGAATTTTAATATATATCTATTTTTTAAGTGGCTCTTTTATAAATATCGAAGAATTAAATGAGAACTCTTGTCACAATAGGATTTTTAAACACTGCTCTTTTGAGCCTATATTGTCTTATTTCCTTTAAACCAAGGAGATGACTAACAGTAAAAAATGCCAAAAATAAATGCTTGTGTGTTTTTATTTGAAGACTAGATTAATTTATGTTTTTTCCTATCCCAGGCTCGAGCTGGAATCATTAGCACTGTAGAGGTTCTAAAAGTCATGGAGGCTTTTGTGAATGAGCCCAATTATACTGTATGGAGCGACCTGAGCTGTAACCTGGGGATTCTTTCAACTCTCTTGTCCCACACAGACTTCTATGAGGAAATCCAAGAGTTTGTGAAAGATGTCTTTTCACCCATAGGGGAGAGATTGGGCTGGGACCCCAAACCTGGAGAAGGTAATTGTATTGAATGGTTAGAGAGTTGGTTAGAAATTGGCACTTTTTTTTACTTAGCTATGGTTAACAATATCAATAGCATTATCTTTGAATCTACTGGAGTTTACTATATATTCAGCTGGCCAGAAATTCCCATTAAGACTTTTAAGCCTACTGGTGAAGTTACATAGATCACCAGCATTGAAGTAGTAGTGGTTATGTATATTTGTTGCTAAATATGATTTGTGCACAAAGCAAATGGTGGAAGTAAGTTTTTTACAGAGTTCCTAAGGTCCAATGATAGTCAGGAACAGCTAAAGGAAATTTTGTTGTTGTTGTTGTTATGTGCTGTCGAGTCAAACCCGACTCATAGCGACCCCTCCTTGGGTTTCCGAGGCAGTATCACTAC
>NW_006921672.1:6735787-6738651 GCF_000298275.1 Orycteropus afer afer | reverse complement strand
AACCTTCCTTCCGAGGAGTGGCTGGTGGGTTTGAACTGCCAGCCGTCTGGTTAGCAGGCAAGTGTCTTAGCCACTATGCTACCAGAGCTCCCAAAGGAAATTTTACACAGTTAAAAAGGAATTTATATATTGTCATCCTAAATACCAGATATCGTGTGTGCAACTTGGAAAGGGGCTCAGAGGCGCAAGGGCCCCCTTTCTGGAGTAAGGAAGTTACTTGTTTTCTACATGCGTTGCCACCTCTCTGATTATTTCTGTAATCATATATTTATTCTTTTGTTGTTATTTAAATCTTGGACTGGTGATTTGAGGGCTTTAAGTATAATTATTTTTGCTGTATGCTAATAAATAAAGATGATAATTCTTCCTGACCAATCTTGATCTGGGAATCTTTTATAAATAAAAGCAGTAATAATAATACCTAGAGCTCTATTTCTTTCCTTCATTTGTTCAGGACAATTTACGTGCCTAATAAATGCCAGGTACAATTCTAGAAGCTGATGATAAAAAACATTACCTTTGTGTAGCTTACATCCTAGTTGAGGCACAGCAAACAAATATATAGTGTGCCAGGGAGCAGTAAGTATCCTGAAGGGAAAAAAGAAAAAAAGCAGGGTAAGGTAGATAAGGAGTAGGAGTGGTAGGTCACTATTTTATATCGAGTGGTTAGAGAAGCCGTCACTAATGAGGTGATATTTGAGCTTAAACAGGAGCTGAAAGACAGAGCTATGAGGACCTCTAGGAGGAGGTGGTCCCAACAGAGGGACCTGAGGCAAAAACATCGTTGCTATGTTCAAAGAAGAACAGGAAGGCCAAGACAGAGTGAAGGAGAGTACAAAATAATGACGCCAGAGAGGTTTGAGAGGGAGGAATGAAGGATAGGAAGCAGACCAGATCCTCTAGGACTTGTAAAATATAGTAAGAAGTTCTTCACCTTAATGTTTAGTGATACGAGGAGCTCATTTGAGAGTTTTGAGCAGAGGAAATGATCTCATTGACTTGATTGTGTGAAGAATAGATTGAAGGGAGGCAGGAGAGAAAGCATGGAGACCAGCAGTCCATCTAGTTGCCAAGGAACTAGCACTTGTAGATAACAAGTTCTGTGTGTATTTTCAAGGTAGAACTAAAAAGCATTTTGCTGGTAGATTAACTGTGGAGTGGAAAGGAAGAGAAGAGTCATCAAATTCTGGCCTGAAGACCTGAAAGAATGAAGTTGCATTGTGAAATGGGAAAGATGGCCCTAGAAGCAGGTTTGGGTGAGAGAAGGGTATCAGGAGTTCAGTTTTGTACATGTTAAATTTGAGGCCCAAGTGCCTAGAGATCCAGTCTGAGTAATACATTTGGGAGTTGTCAGTGTATAGATGGTATTTTACAGCCATGAGACTGATCATCAAGGACTGAGTATAGGTAGAAAAAAGAGGTCTGAGGGAAGTCCAAGATTTAGAGATTGGGTAGATGAGGAGGAGTTAGCAAAGAAGAGTGAAGATGACTGGCCAGTGAGGTAGGAGGAGAGCCAGGAGGGAAAAGAGTGCCAGAGCCTTAAAGAAGTAGTATTTTAACGCAGAAATAGTGTCAAATGATTAACGAGGGAGCTCTATGTCAAATGATGTTCAAGTCAAGCAAAATGAGGAAGGAGAAATGTTAGCATAAAGCAAGGGTATTTTTTTTTGGAGCCCTGGGGAACAGAGGCATGTTTGGCGATAGCACATTTAGACTTGCATGTGTGTGTGCCCACCATTGGTGGAAGATTTGGTATAAAACCCCTCACCTCTTAACTCATGTCTTACCTATTCTTTAAGATTTTAGACTCATAGGATGCAGGAGCTATGTCTGTTACAGTCCATAGTACTTAGTAAACAAAACAAAACAAAAAAAAAAACTACCAAATTCACTGCCGTCAAGTTGATCCCGACTAATAGCGACTCTCCTTGGGTTTCCAAGGCAGTATCTGTGGTAGTTCAGTTTGTGTGTCAACTTGGGCCTGGTTGAGTGGTGGTAGTTAATCCCCATGAGGAGACTGGCAATCAACTCCATGGTGGGATCTACCACAAGCAGCTGAGTAGCTGCCTTTGGGTATGTGGTCTGCTTCCTGTATATAAGGAGAAGCCTTTGGGTATGGCCTTTAGCCTATGGCACGCTTGGACCCTGCATGTAGCCGTGTCTTTGTTGAGCAGCCTGCTGTGCTCTGCCGACCTGGGGACTTACAATGGACTTAAGTCAATGGCCTGCCGTGTGGAAACATCAGGACTGGGCCTTTTTACTTGTCAACCTTGGGGTTTCTCAGCCTCAGCAGCCAGCAGCTGTCTGAGTGAAGAAAAGCCTCTAGTTCCAGTGGACCAGGAGGAGGAGGCAGAGCTGGTTCCCAAGGTAGAGGGGCTTTTACTCAGCCCCTAGAGCCTGGAACTTTGAACTTGGACTTAAAGCCCCCAAATTGTAAGAATAAACTCCTGTTTGTTTAAGGCCATCCCATTTGTGTTATATTTCTTTTCAGAGCGGCACTAGGTAACCAGAACAGTATCTCTACAGAATTAGATTACCCAGTCTTCCTTCCAAGGAGTGGCTGGTGAGTTTGAACCACCAGCCCTTGGTTAGCAGCTAAATGGCTTAGACTATACCACCAGAGCTCCCAGCACTTAGTAGAGTAGGAAGTATAAGTTAAAGTAGATGCTAAGCATCCTCTGACAGGCTTCTTTGCATATTACCCTAGTAGATAATGGTGTTCCTTTTTTTTTGGTGGGGGGGGGGGCTTTTTATTGTGATTTGGGTGAAGTTTTACATTCAGCAGTTCATACACATTTTGTTTTGTGACACTGGTTACGTTCCTCCGACTTCTTCCCTGTGGTTACCCTTTCCCTGTCTCCTTT
>NW_006921672.1:6705587-6729807 GCF_000298275.1 Orycteropus afer afer | reverse complement strand
ATTGTGGGGCTGGCGCGGGATCGGGCAGTGTTTCGTTCTGCTGTGCATGGGGTCGCTATGAGTCGGAAACGACTCGACAGCACTTAACAACAACACGTTTAAGTCTCTGCTTTCAGTTCTTTGAGATGTATACCTAGAAGTGAGAATGTTGAGTCATAAGGTAGTTCAATTGTTAGCTTTTTTAAAAACTGCCATACTGTTTCCCACAGTAGTTACAGTGTTTTGCAGTCCCAGCAGCAATGCATGAGAGTTCCATTGTCTCATACCCACGCCAACACTTACTATTTTCCATTTTTCTGATAGTAGCCATCCTTGTGGGGTGAAGTGGTATCTCACAATGGTTTTGATTTTTCATTTCCCTATTGATTAACGAGGGATATCTGGTGGTATAGTGCCTAGGGCATTTGACTGGTAACCAGGAGGCTGGTGGTTCAAACCCACCAGCCAGTCCTCGGAAGGAAGATTGGGCAATCTAGTCCTGTAGAGATACTTCCTTGGAAACCCAAGGAGAGGTTGCTATGAGTTAAAGTGACTCAAAAGCAGTGAGTTTGATTTTTTGGGTTTTGGTATTGATTAATGATGTGAGAGGCTTCTTTTTTGTGCTTATTAGAAATTTGCAGGAACTCTGCTGGTACCAGAAATTCAGTAGTTCAAACCCACCAGCTGCTCCAAGAGAGAAAGATGTGACATTCTGCTTCCATAAAGATTTACAGTCTTAGAAACCCTATGGGACAGTTCTACCCTGTCCTATAGGGTCACCATGAGTTGTAATTGACTTGATGGCAATGGGTATTGGACACTTGGCATTTCTTCTTTGGAAGAATGAATCTCATCTTTTTTTTCTTTTCTTTTTTTTTTTTTTTAATTTAAGATTTAAAAAGATTTGGCATACTAGTTCTCCAACTGGTCTTTTTCTGAACCTTGAGTAAAAACTACATGATCTAAGCCTGTTGTCACACATAATGCTTAGCAGTGTAATTACCTGGACCAAGCAAACACATACTAAATTCAGATAATTATCAATTTATGAAGAAGACAAAGTCAGCAAATTTGTTTGCTTACCTAATCTGTTTAGTACTTCATTTTACTCTTATGATTTAAAATTTTAAATCAAGCATTCTCTCATGTAGATGGTGTTCAAGAATGGAAACATGAAACAATTATAAGAAAGCTAGGTGACATATCTATAAAAATAGGCTTTTTATTTTTCTTTCCTTTTATTAAAGTATAATCCTATGTTGTTGTCTATTTTTACTTCCTAATCAGGTCATCTAGATGCACTCCTAAGGGGCTTGGTTCTGGGCAAACTAGGAAAAGCAGGACATAAGGCAACATTAGAAGAAGCCCGTCGTCGGTTTAAGGACCACGTGGAAGGGAAACAGATTCTTTCTGCTGATCTGAGGAGTCCTGTAAGTTTCCATAATGAATTACAGAACTTTTTGATAATAACCAACACTCATCTACGTACTGACCCACAAATCATGTCTGACTATTTAATATATGCCTTTTAGAGGGTTTGTAGCCATTCTCATTTGCTTAAAGTTTCTTAGTCAGCACTGTGGTTCTGAAAGTTGATTTTCAGTGCACATTCCCCTGAGAGAGCTAGTGTGCACTGTTCTTTCTACATGGCATTTGCCTTTGTGTTTGTTGATAGGGGCCGTTAGCTCCTTGTCACAATTTATAGGTAGCATCCACACCCAGCTATTTATAATTCTTTTGACTGTCTTTTCTGGACATTAGAATATTTGAAACAAGGTACATTAATCAAATGCCTTATTTTTGGTTCCTGTCTTCCCTTGTAGGTCTATCTGACTGTTTTGAAGCATGGTGATAGCACTACCTTAGACATTATGCTAAAGGTGAGCATGTTTGGAAAGGGCTTTCATTTCCTGCTTTTGAACTTGAAGTGGCACACAGAGTATGAGCTTGTGGTTAGAAAAAAAAAAAGTGACAAAAAATCTGGCAAAAGAAATGTAGCATACACGTGCAAATATGAAGAAACAAGAAAAATACATAATGTCTGTTCATGTATATTACCACTGCTATGCCAAAAGTCTTATTTTTCACTGCTTTTTTCACTCATGAGTTTATGCATCTTAAATCTTAACTTGGAAGTGTTCATTTTAGTTGAAAAGTCAAGTTCTTAAAAATTTCACCTTCAATGTAAACATACTTGGTGTTCTGATCATTTTAATCTTTAAATGACAGATTTGTTTCTGTGCTTAGGATATTACTAAGGATCAGGAATATCATAGTTTGAACTATGCCAGCATCCCTTATGAATGGACAGGAAATTAATTCGTCTGCCTGCACAGTCTCTGTAGTTTTCCCAGGGTAATTGGCATATAATTAAATTCTGAATTGGACAAAATATAGATAAAACTTTCCATGTGGAGTATAAAAGTAATAGCAGTGATCTGTTTGAAAGTTCTAATCAACA
This sequence comes from Orycteropus afer afer, assembly GCF_000298275.1. Taxonomy (NCBI): domain Eukaryota; kingdom Metazoa; phylum Chordata; class Mammalia; order Tubulidentata; family Orycteropodidae; genus Orycteropus; species Orycteropus afer. The sequence goes on along the minus strand of NW_006921672.1, from coordinate 6,727,367 downwards.
GTACTACTGTAGAACAAGCACTTTCTCCAGTCCCTAATCCGTGGGTTTATCAGTCTATAAAGAAATAACTTAACAACAACAACAACAAGGAAATAACTTGACTGTACTAGTGGTGGGACCTCTGGTGGCATAGTGCCTGAGGCATTTGACTGCTAACCAGAAGGCTAGTGGTTCAAACCCACCAGCCACTCCTCGGAAGGAAGACTGGGCAATCTATTTCCATAGTGATACTGCTTCGGAAACCCAAGAAAGGGGTTACTCTGAGTCGGAGTTGACTTGATGGCAATGAGTTTGGTTTTGGTTTTAGTACTAGCTGGTAGTACCAAGGTGGTAGAGCTGAATATGCTTATTACCACTTAAGTAGAATGGTGCAAAATATGCCTAAGTACCCAAGCTATCCATCAGACCTGTAAAGCCCATTCATTTAAAGATCCATGCTTAAGGGGATGGACAAGACAGGAGTAGAATCCACTTTCTTCTTCCACTGGCGTTAAGAACACTTTTCTGATTCCATGCAGAGCAATGATTACTGCTTTCCTAGGGGCTGCAAATCCAATTTTTAGTATTTCAATTTTATATAAATCCTGTTAAAAATGATTGGGGTGTTTTTAAAAAATATAAACTTTTTTATTTGTTTACGAAAGTGTACCTCAAAATGTGCTGCTTTAACTTCCTTTCTAGTAATATAAAAATTATACTTTGGGTTTACCTTTCAACTAAATGATGTTAAGGTTCCTTCTCATTCTTAATGTTCTATGAACTTAAGTACTTATATAAATCATGTATTTCTTTGAATGTGAAATGGTATATTATATATATATATATTTTTAGTCAGTTTCATAAAGATGTGGATAAAAAGGGGATTCTGACAATTCTGTGATAGATTCCTTGACATTTTCATGTTATGGCCCACTCAGTTTATACAACTGGGTATATTTAATAAGTTTAAATTTAATACAAAACAGTTGAAGATGATTCCACTTTCCTTTGAAAGAGCTGTAATGAGGGAAGAATCAGGGTTCTTTAAGAAGCCAGTTGGTCAGAAATGAGGAAGTTTTCTGTTGATGATTTGATAATAATAAGGCAGGATAAAAACCAAATATAATTCAAAGTATATTTGAAATGTGGTGTTATGTTGCCATCTAGTGGACATAATAGGTTATCCTTGGAAAAATTGCTGCCTGACAGCCAGAGTTTAGACCTTAAATATTGGAGGTCAAAGGGACCTTAGAAATCATCTGTCCACTCCCCTCATTTTACAGATGGGGAATCTGAGACCCGGAGAGGTTAAGGACTTAGTCAAGATCACACAGCTAGTTAGAGACAAAACTGGGACTAGTACCCAGGTCTCCTGACTTCTTATCTATTTTACCACACTGCTGCTCAAAAGAGTCCAAAGGAAAGGAAGAGGAAACTGGGAGCTGTGATGGGGTCTGCAGACACTGGTCAGTGTTCAATCTTAAGGTGAAGAGGTGAAGAGAACCTCTAAATTGTCTTAGAGAGGTATCTCTTACACATTTGCAGTTCTAATTTTAAAAAACTTTATCTCTAATCATGAAAAAAGTTTTTGTATATTCACTATGGAAGATTTAGAGACTAGAGAAGTATAAAGAAGAAAAACTTAACTTGTAGTCATAAAATTAGGTCACAAAAATAGCATGTATAATATCTGATTCCCAGTTTAATAATGTATATATAGTAAAATTTTATTTTTATTGATACTTCTCTATCTTTCTAATATTCTGTATTAAGCATATATTGCTCTTGAGGTTAAGAAAAAGGTGAATATTTGAAAAAGATAAATAATCCCACTAATGAGAAGCCATCATTATATTATCAGGTTTTGTCCCCCTTAATGTTAATTTTTTTTAATTTGGTATAATTTTGCTTTGTCTCCTTACTTTTTTTACTTAATATATCAAGAGCATTTTTATTCCATCAAATGTTTTTAAAACATAACTTTCAATGATGCATCATTTCTTTGTATAAATAAAATCTGTTGGATATTTAGATTGCTTTGAATTGCTCATTACAATAAATTAAATTGATGGTTTTTAATGGTATAAGATGAGTAACTAAGATTAGTAATGATTTGTTTATCTATCATAGAACATTAGCCAGGCATCAGTAATGCCATGACAGATTTACCTTCAGATCTCAATGTTAAACTGCTCAGGACTGTTCATCAAGTGAACATTTTAAGTTTAGTGACTTAACTTCTTTACTGTAATGGCAAAAGATCAATGCCCAAGCATCTTGCAAAATATTCTTTTGTTAATTTCATCCTTTGCCAGTTTTGCACAGTAAGAATATAGAGCAGAAGTTGTACCTGTGGAAGCAGAAGCTCATGTAAGAATACACAGAGCTTCCAAGGGAGAGCTAACCATCCCTATCTTTGTCATTTTCTTATAGCTTCACAAACAAGCTGATATGCAGGAAGAGAAAAACCGAATTGAAAGAGTCCTTGGGGCTACTCTTTTACCTGAGCTGATTCAAAAAGTACTCACCTTTGCACTTTCAGTAAGTTATAATGAAATTTATTTTAGAGAGGATTATCTGTGACAAATGTCTTTGATTCTGTATCTTCTTGATCTACCACAACCCTGTAGTAAGGCTTTCTTTTAGGAAAACGCCTTGAGCTTTTGTTTTCAACTTCTTTTATCTCCCTCTACGGTGAGAATCACAGTAATTGGAAGAGGAAACAGATTCTCTCCAGAACAGGCACTGTGAGGATAAGGATTCTTGAAAACTGAGATACTAATTCTTGTGCCTTTCTTAACCCTGTAAGATCCTAAGCAAGTATTTCCTGAATAGCCTTTTTATACCTATCCCAGTGCCCCATGCTCAGTTCAGCTCATCTTTAGGTTAAACATTTTCCTCTTCACTGAAAGCTTCTAGTGCTACTTACTCCTAAAACAAGGAATAATTGTCTTCAGTGAAGTTTTGGTTACCTAAGTACCCTAACTGGTAGCATAGTGGCTAAGACATTTGCCTGCTAACCAGACGGCTGGCGGTTCAAACCCACCAGCCACTCCTCGGAAGGAAGGTTGGGCAATCCTACTTCCGTAGTGATACTGCCTCGGAAGCCCAAGGAGGGGTCGCTATGAGTCGGGTTTGACTCGACGGCACATAACAACAACAACAACAACAAGTACCCTAACAGCATATTGTCCATTCTTGCATCAGAAGATGTTTGGGGATATGTTAGAATATTGTTCTCTTTGTATTTTCAGGAAGAGGTACGTCCACAGGACACTGTATCAGTAATTGGTGGAGTGGCTGGAGGCAGCAAGCATGGAAGGAAAGCTGCTTGGAAATTTATAAAGGACAACTGGGAAGAGCTTTATAATCGATACCAGGGAGGATTCTTAATATCCAGACTAATAAAGGTATATGAGCATTTTCATGTTCAGTGACTTGGTTATCATTGTTCCAGAATGATATTCATAATTCACTAGATCCATAGATCTAGTCTTTGCTCAAAGTCGCAAAAAGTCTTTGCTCTTTTAGAAGTTTTTCTATTACCAGCTTTGTTAAAAGGCTTCTCCATCCCGCATCTGCATCCTTTATAAAAACTGAAGTTGGAAGAAAAGAGAATGATTTATTTTTAGGGTAAATGGAAGTTTGTTCCTAGCCTCTTTTCATTGCACTTACTATTATAAACTCTTGTTTTTTTCAGCTATCCGTTGAGGGGTTTGCAGTTGACAAAATGGCTGGAGAAGTTAAGGTAAGGAAAGTCTTATATACTTTCCACTTTTTAATTTGGTAAGCAAAAACACTAACTAGCCACATTGTAATCGTAGATTGTTGAGATAATATTGCACTTTAGTATCTCCTTGTTTCTGCTTAGAGGTAGACAGCTTAGGTTATATTTTTAATGTCTGAAGAATTTAGAGTTGATCTTTGGGGACATTGAGATATGGTTTAAAGAAACATGTACCTTGGAGTCAGTAGTCGACCCTTATTAGCTGTGACTTTGAGCAAGATTTTAAACTCCTGTCAGCCTGTTTCCTCATCCATAAAATAGAGTGATGATAAGATCATCGTTTAGATTAAGTAAATAGTGGGACTAGATCAGAGGTCCTTGGTAATAGTTCCTTTTCTGTATTCATTGACCTTCATAGGTAAGACCAGGTGATTATGTAGGGACTGTTAGCCCTTATAAAGGTTAATAATTGGTTTAGTATGGACTTGGAACTGGTAAAATTCAGCATTTGGGGGACAATATTAACTTTAGGAAAATATTAATTTTAAGATTCAGTTGCATTTAATTGCTAAGTTTTGTTTTTTCCAAACATTCTCTTTTCTTTTTTTATTAAATTACCATTTGGGTAAAAGTTTCCAGAGCAAATTCATTTTCCATACAACAGTTTATACTCATTTTGTTTCATGATTTTGACTACAATCCCCATGTCACAGCTCTCTTCCCACTTCCTCCCTCTGGTTACCCTTTTTCTGTGCCCTTCTTTCCTATGCATTCTTGCCTTCTGAGCTATTTCCTTGTGTACCCATGGTTGATTGTTCTAAGGAATGTGCCTATGTAGTGTAAATGTTCACCAGTCACCTGTCTATTGTGTGACTGGAAGCCACAGGAATGAGTGCAATTGCAAGGAGGAAGGGCCACTAAGGGCAACGGTCTTGGGGGTTTTACCAGTCTCTATCAGACCCTTAAGCCTTTTATAATTTTGAGTTTTGTTTCACGTTTTTCTCCTGCTTTATCTAGGATCTCCTAATTTGATCCATTTCCAAGTGGTTGACCGTGGTAGCTGGCCACCACCATCTAGTTCTGGTCTCATGGTCATGGAGGCTGAGGTTCACATGGTCTGCTAGTCCCTTGGACTGCTTATTTCCATGTATCTTTTTCTGAAGGAAAAAAAATTAATTTTATTTATTTTAAATTTTTACTGTGATTTGGGTCAAAGTTTACAGAGCAAATTCATTTTCCTTACAGCAGTTGATACATGTTTTGTTTCATGACATTGACTGCAATTCCCCACAGTGTAACAGCCCTCTTCCCATTGCCTGCCTGTAGGTACCTCATCCCTGTCATTTCCTGTGTCTTCCTGCCCACCAGGCTATATCCTGTGCAAACACTGCCCTTCTCTTCTCCCACGCTTGATCATTTTAAGGAGTGTATCTACCTGATGTAAATGTTCACCCTATATGCCTATCTGTTGTTTGGCTAGAAGCCACAGGAGTGAGTTCAGTTACAGACCTGAAGGGTAACTAGGGGCTGTAGTCTCAGGGGTCTCAATCAGACCAGTAAACCTGGTCTTTTTTTATGATTTTGAGTTTTGTTCCACATTGTTCTCCCACTCTATCCAGGATCTCTTGCACTGATCCCTTTCCAAATGATTGACAGTGGTAGCCATGCACCATCTAGTTCTTCTGGGCTCATGGTCATATAGGCTGAGGATTGCATGGTCAACTAGTCCCTTGTACTGATTGTTTCAATGTGTCTTTGGTTTTCTTCATTCTTCTTTGCTCTGGATGATGAGACACCATTGTTGCATCTAGATGGCCACTTGTAAGCTTTTAAGACTGCAGTAGCTACTCACCAAAGTAGGATATAGAACAATGCTTTTGTGTAGTATGTTATGCCAGTTGAGCTTGATGTCCCCTGTGACCATGGTCCCAAGCTGACAGGTCCAACTACTCATTCCCTCGGGGTGGTTGGCTGTGACCAAGAAGTTATCATAACTTTGCCCCTCCCTTGTTAGCTCTATTGTATATTTGGACATTCTTACAGCATGTACAAATTCATATGTAGAAATAACATTTGCTAACCTTACATATGTATATGATCTTTGTCTAGATAGGCCTAATCAGTCAGCCAGCCTACCCATGTATTTACCCATGGATTAATGTTTGTTATCACTGACAACATTGTTTCCATGTGTCTTTGTGAAGTGTCTGTTCATGTCTTCTTGCCCATTTTTTAATTGGATTGTTTGGCTTTTTGAAGTTGAGGTGTTGGAATTTCCTATAAATTTTAGAGATATTTTCAGATATGTCATTGCCAAATATTTTTTCCCAATCTGTAAGTTCTCTTTTTATTTCTTTGGAAAAGTCTTGATGCACGTAAGAATTTAATTTTTAGAAGGTCCCAGTCATTTATTTTATCTTCTGTTGTTTGTGTACTTTTACTTATATTTGGTAGTCTATTAATGTCATATATTAGAGCCCCTAAGTTTGCCCTTATTTTTCCTTTGATGAACTTTATAGTCTCAGGTTGTACATTTAAATCTTTTATCCATCTGGAGTTAGCTTTTGTGTGTGGTGGGAGATAAGGCTTTTGTTTCATTTTTCTGCAAATGGATATATAGTTTTGCCAGCACCATTTGTTAAGGAGACTATCTCTTGCCCATTTAATGGATTTCAGCCCTTTGTCAAAGATCAGCTGACCATAGATGAATGGATGATTGCTAAGTATTTTTAAAGTGTCACTTTCACCTTCATCTTCCTGAAGGCAAAGGATGGTATCAGGTCTATATTTGGAAGCTCTGAGAGCTATTATATGTATAATTTGGTTCACTGTATGAGCCAGTGTTAGGAATAAGATTTTAAGATTTCAGATCTTCTTGAGAAAAGAGTGAATGACTTAGTCTCTACTTTCATTTAGTTTCCATTGTATTGTGTAAATTATTTTTAATTGTAAAAGTAATAAGTACTATGAGGGAGAAAAATTTGGAATGTAGGGAAGTGTATAGTTATGGTCAAGCTGAGGCTGGGGAGGTAGGTAGGGACCAGACCATGCAGGGCTTTGTAAGCCATATTATGAATTCCTAAGAATGAAAGCCCTTCAAAGGTCTGTAAACAAGGGAATGACTTGATCTGCTTTGTGTTTCAGAAATTTCAATCTGACTACAATGTGGAGAATGGTTGGAAAGGGGAGGAGAAACTAACCCTTCAAGAATGATAAGGTAGCATAGAGTAGGGTAGTGGCGAATAGTGGAGGAGATGGAGTGTTGAAAAAGATTCAGTGGTTTGCTTTTGTTTATCTTTAATTCAACAAATACTTACTGAGTGGCTTCTCTGTGTCGTGAACATATCTGGAGGACAAAGAAGGAAAAGTCAGGGATAATTCCCAGGTTGCTGGTAAATGAATAGTGGTACCATTTGTTGAGATAGAACTGGAGAAAGGCTTGTATCTAACTCAGGCCCTAAGAACCCAACCATGATTAGGAGCCTTGGAGCAGGAGCCACTATCATGTATGTCAGCAATAAAGTCATTGGTTTCTAAAAGGTCTAGACTTAATCCAATAGATTCTCTCTTTTACTGTGATAGCTAGTCCAAAGGAAAGATCCTCATCCTTTTGCTGTTTGGTATTTAAGAGCTGCTTTATTTTCTATAAAATTAGGTATATTTCATTAGAAAGTAAAGTTTATTTAACCTTAAATCAGTAAACATTGTGGAAATTATAATAAACTCAGAAATAGTTCTATTACATGAAAAATGTAAGAATATGAAAAATTAAATTATTAGGATATAGTAGAAGTTTAAGCTTCATGCCTGGGATTATGCTAAATGTTTATGTAGGTTGTCTCTTTTGTTCTTCTGAAGTAAATATTTTCTCATATAAATGAGAAAATTAAACTTTAGAGCAGTTAAGGTACTCAAAGTCACAGGCTCGTGTGTGACAAAGCCTAGATACAAGTACCTAGATCTGATTCTAAGGCCTAGATTGACCACTAAGTGATGGGCCTAAAAGAAAAGCAAGGTTCTGTTTCTTTACTATTAATTTTTTATTAGCTTTTAAGCATATAATACTTGAGGGAGAATTTCCATACACAAGTCCAAGGAGTTGCTTGTTTTGTGCCGTGATGTGGAAAGACGAAAAGGGTAATGTAGTTAGCACAGTATAAGGGTGATGGTGGTATTCTCATGAGTGAAGCTCATGAATCCTTTACAGGCCAGTGGGTATTTTCTCATAACCTGTGATAGTAACTTCTTGTTGTTGCTGGAAATGGTCATTAAATATAACGTCTACGTTTTGGGTTATTTTATACCAGGCTTTCTTCGAGAGTCACCCAGCTCCTTCAGCTGAGCGTACCATTCAGCAGTGCTGTGAAAATATCCTGCTGAACGCTGCTTGGCTAAAACGCGATGCTGAGAGCATCCACCAGTACCTCCTTCAGCGAAAGGCCTCACCACCTACAGTGTGAACCCTGAGCGCAGCCACTGCAGCTCTGCTGCTTCGCTGCAGGGATAAGGTGGAGCTACCGAACAGCTGATTCATATGCCAAGAATTTGGAGTCTTCTTTCAAACCAGTGGGGGTTGGACAATGAATGTAGTTAACTGGTTCCTGCTCACACTCCAGAATTAAATTCTATTGAAAAAAGGAAAATCAGCAATTCAGCAAAAAAGTAAAATAAAAAATGTAAATATGATAGTAATAAAATAGAGCATAACAAAACTGTGAAACTTCCTGAAGCCTTGTCAGTGGTTAAAAGTATTTAACACTCTCCTGTAAATGACAGATGTTCTGTTTTTATAACCTACCAAAAGGAAAATAGAGGCTTCTGGGTCAAGAGGATTTTTGTGAAATGGGGTCTGCAAGCAGCCTACAAGCCAAGGGTGGCCCCATAGCTGGGAACGGTTAAATATGAAAGGCTGATAGCTGGTGTAACATAGTTGGAGTCTGTGCATAATTCCAAGTGGGTTTTTTTTTTTTTTTTTTGGCATGGGGACTGATCAGGAAGATACATGTTCCTGCATAACTCGATCTGAACCAAGGATTGCAGTTTTCCTCCTTGCCTTTCCTTCTGTGTGATCCCTTGGCCAAAAAAACAAAAACAGAAAAAAGGAAAAAAAAAAACCTATCCTATTCTGGATTTTTTCCTCCCCTTAGTTGCACCCTCAGCCACCCCCCAACCCCTGGGTGTCCTTCCTGGAGATAAAGAAATAATAAGGAAACATCCTTCATAGCCACATTAAATAAGAGAAACTGATTCACGTTATTTTTCTTTCTTTTTTAAGATAACTTTTAAGAACCCTGAAACGCATGTAGGTGAGACAATAGAAATAAAAATGTTTTCAGACAGGCCTTTTGAAGGAGTTATTCTACTGAAAATGGTCTTAGTTGTCTGAGAAGCCAACTGTTGAACCTCTTCATAACAGTGTCAGCACTGGCTTGTGGTTCATGTTGTGCATGTGAGAAGTGTAACTGGTTAAAACAAAGACTGTCAGCCTGTGTGTGCCACTCTTTGCTTCAACAGTGTATCCCACTAACAAGCCCCACCTGTCTAATCCAGTGAGTTTTAACTCTAAATCTCATCCTTTCCTCTTTCCCTACCTTCTTTCTCTTCTTTTCTTTATTTTTAATTTTATTTTTTTGTGTTATTAACAGGAATTCGTATTTGGTGTGGCTTAACTGTATTTCGGAAGGTCATCAGATTGTGAGATTGCTTCCTTGAAACATTTTTGTGCTATTGTTTTAAAAAAAATAATAATTAAAAAACAGTTGGCGTTAATAAAAATGTCAATGTGAAATCAATGTCCCGATTTCTTCTCTGATAAGAAACTATAGTATTCCATCTTTACTACTATAGCTTTCTTAAGTCTAGGAACATCCAGCTCCTGAGTTCTTAATGAATAGACTCTAAATAGAAAAATCTGAAGATTCCTTCTAAATTGGTTCTGGAGTCTCATACTCTGACAGCCCTATTAGAGTTGGCATTCGAGAGGTCAGTGAAGACCTAATCCTAACAGGGACTGTTTCTTGAGTAGCTCATCTGCCAAGCTCCGCGCTCATTGTTGCTCAGCAAGTCATCTCAGCATGTGCTCAAATACATCAGCAAAGCAGGGGCACCAACAAGACTGAGAAAAGTTCACCTTTAACTGAAGAACTCACACTACCTTGCAATCAAATTCTGGGAAGAATTATTTTATTTTCAGCATACATGTAAGTTTTGTGTAAATTCAGTAGCTTAGAGTATACTGAGTGAGGGGTTATGCTGGGTATCTTTCATTTTCCCTTCAGCCACTCTCCATTCTGTGCTGGGCCCTAGGAGGTGTTAACCCACATGGACTACATTAACTGAGTCCGGGGCCCTCTAGCTTTGGGTTGTGTTTATCCAATTAGTAGCACTCACAGAAGACCAGAAGGCATTAGAAAGGATGGTCAGGTTTTTATTCCTCTGAGTCTTATCTAGCAGATCTCTCTGGCTTCTACTTGCTTCCCTTTACCCCTTCAAATCTAGGGATGAAGAACTACTCTTACTGGCTCTGGATTACTATCTTGTTCTTTGTCAGTTTCCCTAAACTCTGTACAAATAGTCCCTTTATTAAAATTTCCTCAAATAACCAGTTTGAATGTGTTAGTTTTCTTCCAATACCTTGACTGACTGAGGCACCGTAATCCTGATGCTTTGGGTCTCCTATTATAAAAGTCTTAAATCAGTGCCTTTTTTGTGCCAGATATTTTAATAAAATTATTTTTTGTCTTTCAAGTATCTCCCTATTATAAGTCATATACCCATTTTTACACATGAGAAAGTAGACTCAGAAAAAATTAGGTAAATTAAAGATATTTCATTATTTTCCTTTTTCTGATACTTTCTGATTAAAAAATTTAATGGAAATCAGAAATATTAATCAGAATATTTTAATGCTTCATGCAGAGTTTTTTTATATATTTATGTTTCACTTTATTGTGATGTGGATGAAAGTTAACAGAGCAAATTGGTTTTCCATTCTACAGTTGATACACGTTTTGTGGCATTGATTGCCGTCTCCACAATTGCACTTAACTCCCTGTGTTTACAATTTCCAATTGCCCTTTCCTATCCCTTCCTGCCTTCTGAGCTGTATCCCTGGGCGAATGGTACCCTTCTGATGTCTTATGGTTGATTATTCTAAGGAGTGTGTACCTCTCTGGTATTATTGTTCACCTTTTAGGAATGTCTAAAAGTTGAAAGTTGAGTCACAGGATTGAATTCAGTTCCAGGCCTGAGTAAGGGTCATAATCTCAAGGGTTCCACCAGTCTCTAAGACCAATAAACCTGGTCCTTTTTTTTTTTTTTGAGTTTTGTTCCACCTTTTTCTCCCACTTTATCCAGGACTTCCTATTGTGATCCAGAGCAGTCAGCACTAGTAGGTAGGCACCATCTAGTTCTGGTCTCAGGGTCATGAAGGCTGGTGTTCATGTGGTACATTAGTTCTTTGTACCAGTTGTTTCCATGTGTCTTTGATTTTCTTCACTCATCTTTGCTCCAGATGGGGAGAGACCAATAGTTGCACCTTAGATGTTCTCTCATAAGCTTTTTTTTTTAATGCATTTTATTGAAATATAATTCATGCACAGTGAAATACACAAAACTAAAGTGACATAGGTCAATGCATTTTTTTATTTGCAGTGTCTCCTCCCCTCCCCACCTCTCCTCCCCCTAGTAACCAACAAAGAAAGTTCCCTCCCATATATAAACCTTTCCTCAACTTTTTATAATAATGAACTAATACTATATTTGTCCATCTGTGTTTGACTTCTTTCACTCAGGATATTGTCCTCCAAGTTCATCCTTGTGTGGTGTTTTGCAAATTGTACATTATTCTTTAGGGTTGCATAATATTCCGTTATGTGTACGTACCCCAGTTTGGTTATCCATTCTTCTGTTGATGTACACCTAGATTGTTTCCATCTTTTTGCTATTGTAAATAGTGCTGTGATGAAAATGAGTATGCATATATCTGTTCTTGTCCTGGCTCTCACTTCTTTAGGATATATACCTAGTAATGGGATTGCTGGGTCAAATGGTATTTCTAATTCCAGCTTTTTAAGGAATTGCCATACTGTTTTCCATAGTGGTTGTATCATTTACAGTCCCATCAGCAGCGTATGAGAGTCCCAATCTCTCCACATCCTCTCTAGCATCCACCAATTTCTGTCTTGTTGAACTTTGCCATTAGTGCTGGGGTGAGATTGGTACCTCACTGTTGTTTTAATTTGCATCTCTGATAGCTAATGATCATAAGCATTCCTTCATGTATTTGCTGGCCACCTGAATATCCTCTTTGGTGAAGTGTCCATTCATGTCTTGTTATTGAGGTATTGGAGTTTTCTATAAATTTTAGAAATAAGTCCCATGTCAGATATGTAATTATCAACAAATACGAATTTGTTGCTGTCATTTTGTTATGTGCTTTTTCGTGGTGTTGATTTCTTTGTCCCATATAATTTTCTGTGCTGAGCTCGTTTTGTTTATGAATTGTGTTATCACTTCCTTCGTTGCTATTGTTTTAGTATTTGCTAAATATTTGTACTGGTCCTCTTTTTTATTTTGATGTGAAGGTTTATCACTTTTCTTTGAGGTTATCCTGTGATTTATAATTTCTTCCCAAGTTTAGAACAATCCATTCTTTCTTGCCTCTCAAAAGCTTTTAATACCTGAGCCAAAGTAGGATGTAAAACATTGTCTTTGTTGACTATGTTATGCCAGTTGACCTTGGTGTCCCCTGAGACGATGGTCCTGAGCCCTCAGGCCCAGTGACTTATTCATTCAAAGTGTTTGGTTATGGCTGGGAAGTTTTCATAACTCTGTCCCTTATGTGGTCTACTTTATCCATGGATATATTTGCAGCATATTCAAAGACGTGTAGACACAGCCTCTGTGTAATCTATATGTATTCATGGGTGTAGTCCCATTGTTTCTCTCTCTGTGCCTACTCGTAGATTATTGCTATTCCTGCTACTGTAGAAGTGGGTGTGTAGTAGTAAAGACGATAGAGTTGCTAAAGGAAGCCTCTGTTACCTTTAACTCTTAGGCTCCCCTCAGTGCCTTCCTTTGCCTTGATCATTTGGTGCAGCCCTCCCCCTTATTTGTCCATTGCTTTTCCCTTTACCTGAGTTGAATAGTCGCCCTCTAGTTGCCTTCTCCTCCCACTTCTGGTAACCTTCAAAGAATGTTTCTTTCTGTGTATAAACCTCTTCTTGACTTTTTACAGTAGTGATCTCATATTTGTCCTTTTGGGATTGACTAAGTTTCACTCAACATTTATCTTTTTTGATTAGTGGGGAACAGTAAAGGTTTTTGGAATAGGGAGTGAATTCTTATTTTGCAATTTCTAAAGATGGGTTTTGGGGAGCAAGGAACCTATTTATGATTTTTTTTTTTTTTTTTTTCTATTTTCTAAGCACTTTATTAAGCCTATTACCTATTCTCTTTTTCTTTTGTGTGTGTGTGTGTGTGTGCTTTAGGTACAAATTTACAGAGCAGAATTTTCTTACATTCAACGTTTCATGTACATTTGATTTCACTCCTCAATTACCATCCCCAACCCTAACCCTCTCTCCTCCTCTCCCCAGTAACAGCGCCCCCTCCCTGTGCCCTTCTTAGTTATACACTCCTGTGTGTCCAGCTTTTCCTCAGTGTGAATGTTGCCTCATGGTCGATGCTCCAAGGAATGTATCTCCATAGAATAGGAGATACTGGGTTGAGTTATCTGTGTGTAAGTCTTATTTACTGTTGGGCTGAGAGCAGCCCTTGGGATGAGTTTTGTCCCAGGTCCAAAGTGTATCCCAAGGCCATACTCTTGAGGGTCCCACCAGACTCCATCCGACCAGTAATTCTGGTCATTGTGTTTTTGGATTTTGTTCCACGTTTTTCCTCCCACCCTATCCAGGATCTCCAGTTTTGATCCCTTCCTGAGTGGTTGGCATTGGTAGCCAGGTACAATCTAGTTCTTCTGGTCTCGAGGTCCATCATGTCCTAGGGGTGATTGTTTCCAAATGCCCTTGGTTTTCTTCACTCTTCTGCGCTTCCAATGATAGACCATTAGCTGCATCTTAGTTGGCCACTTGAAAGCTTGTGAATTATTTTTAAAGAATATCTGTAGTGTGCAATTTTAGGGGGAGAGGCTCTATCGCTTTAAGTAGATTCTTAGAATTTTATAATCCAAAAGGATTCTAGAATGTTATCAGAAAGACTAAGGAGCCACATTTGTACAGTTATTTATTTTTCGTGTCAGAAAATAAAAAGCATTTGGTAATGTTTCTAATGCAGAAGCTTTACTGACAATATCATTTTTTACTGAAAATAAGCTGCCTGGTGAGAATAGAAGAGAAATTTCCTCCTCCAGATACTAGTTTTAGGATCTTACAGTTGGTTTATTTAGAAGACTGTCATGTTCTTCGATAAACAAAATACCCACCCAAGAAGGACATATCTTCTTGTACCAAGTGGGGCAGGCAAAGTAGTCGAGATGTTTGCTTTCAAACAAACCAAATTTCATTTCAAATTCAAGAGTTAGACAGGAGACCCTGAAGTTCAAGAAAATGTTCTACCAAACAACTGCCAAATCAGAGACTTGGTTGTTCTACTCATGAGTTAGATGGCAGTGAGAGTTGAGTTGGTGGTTACTCTCATTGGTGAAGATTGCTCCTGTGATTCCATTGCTGGTGTCTGGCTGCTGTAGTTTTCAGTGTTGAACTTCCTGTGTCCAACATTAGGGTAGAATTAGGAGAGAAGGAACATGGCTTACTATTGTAATCCGCTTTCTCAGGGAGGTTGCCAGCAGGTGATAGCAGGCATGCTATACAATAATTACGATGATAACCAAGAAGAAAGAAAAAAATCTTGCCATGGTTTGGCTGACCGTATCAGTATGGTTCTCTTGAGACCTCCCACAACCAACCTCATCCTTTGTATCAATTTAACAAACTGTGCAGATGTTTTCAAAGTCTAGCCCAGCTTACTGCCAGTGAGTTGGCTCCTGACTCAACGACCCCTCCTTGGGTTTCCAAGGTGGTATCACTACACAAGTAGATTGTCCAGTCTTCCTTCCTAGGAGTGGCTGGTGGGTTTGAACCTCCAGCCTTCTGGTTAGCAGTCAAATGCCTTAGGCACTACACCCCCAGAGCTTCCAGGGTTGTGGTAGGATGGAGTTAATACTGTAGCCTTACAAGTATCAAGATGTACTTCTCCATTGTTTGAACTGTGATGAGAGGATCAAGTGTCTCTATTGGATAGATAACAAAACTTAGTACAAGTATTCCTTGACTTACCACATATTCTAGTTAGGACAACTTCACTTACCACCCTGCCTATTGTTTGTTTGTTGGCTTACATAACGTGCATATAACTGGAGAAACAAGAAGTGCTAATGTTGAAGCTGTAAGTTTATATGTGATGTTTCCAACCCCTAAAGATAAATAAAGATCAGATGAAGATACTGATAATAAAAGCAATAATCAAAACAAAACAAAAAAGAGGTATTTGACTTAATGTCGGGATGGAGTCTCATCAGAAGTCGGGGACTCTGTGAAATTGGGAAACTGGGTAAGGCAGAAAGCTGTAAAAGAAGAAAAATTCAAACTATTTCCCAATAAAGTGAGCAATAGAAAAGTGGTAAAACTGGACCCTGTCAAAGGCAGAAAACATACTAGACCCAGAAGAACAAGCCAGTCCATGGAGTTCTGGCTTTTCACAGGCTTCAGTGTACAGTACAGGACTTATATAAGATCTCTTGGCTACCAAAGCTGAGTGTCTCTCCCTGCCCCTGTTGACTTTCTCATTCCTCATTCCCAGCAAATAGAAGGTTCCAGACCTGTGTGTCCAATATGGTAATCATCACTAGTCTTTGGGGGCTACTAAAATTTAGCTCCTCAGTTAAACTAGCCACATTTCAAATTCTCAACAGCCACATAGAGCTAATGGCTACTGTATGGGACAACACAGATAAAGGTCATGTCCATCACTGAAGAACGTTTTATTGGACCACTCAGTGCTACATTTTGTATATCCAGGTGTTTTTGTGTATGTGTGTGTGGTAGAAAATAGTTATATATTTTTCTTTACCAATGTAATAATTTGGTATTCACCTAAGAAGATTTTATCTCTGCTCATAAATATAAGACATACTCATTTTCCATATTTTGAATAAAACAAAAAGTGATCATCCTTTGTTACAAACCTATCTCCCAAACACCATCATGATTTACAGATAAGTTTGGGGCCTATTCTTTCAGTTAGGTTTTCATACTCTATGCATTTTGAGCATTTTTAGTAATGGAGATAGGCTCTGCCCACTCTGACTTGTTCCCCTTTGTCACCAGCATCACACATTTTCAGTCTTTGCTTTATGAAGCTAAGTGGACTCTATCAGACCAGTGACCCCTAATGTCATGCCCTAAGTCATGAAGCTACTTGCTAAAGATTACTTGTAAACAAAGTAAAAGTTGGCAAATGCATACCTTGAGAAGTGTTTTTTCCTTGTTATGTTCATTGGCTCGTGACTGTTTTCCAGCCTGACTTCCAATATTAAATGCCAGTTTTGTGACGTAAACACATTTGGAGAATGTGGCTTTAAGCTCCTGGCTCAGATCAGTGAAAGTGCCTCATGTAATGAGTTCACTCAATGTTCTTTCCTCAGTGGAGATGCAAACTAAACTATATTTGGAATGAACAAACATTTACAGTCCTATACACTGCTGCCTGGATGCTTAGCTACAAATTTTGGTTAATACCACCATTAGCTGAATTTAGGAAGTTATGTGATGATTGGTTTCACAAAGACGTTGGTGAGGAGAGATGTAGTTGGCTTGGGAAACAAAAACAAAAGGGCTCTTCTCACAGACTCCTAACCAACAGGGACTTCAGCTTGCTGCAGTTGTTGAAATGAGGCCATGTTTCTTCCACTAGGCCCCGCCTACCTGCTGAATGCCTGCCACGCCAGCCTGAGCAACTGTGTTACTTCCACTCCTGTGCTCACCCCATTAGTTTGGAGACTATACCTCACTGCTTCCAACAACTGAAACAAATGTGCCATAGATCTATAAACGACTCGAATGTGCACCAAACCAAAGGAGGACCTGAGATAGAATAGGTAGCTTTAAATTACCTTGTCATCTGTGATCCTCCTGTGCCCATCCCAAAACGAATCCTGGGCAAAGGGTATCATTAGTGTGTGAGTATCACTCAAATAACAGAAGAGGTAAGAGCAACACAAACCTCTTTTCTAGTTGTTACCAAGTAATACTGTTCTCTAACCTCACAACGTGTTATATGGTATAAAATCAAAAAACCAAACTCAACACTATTGAGTCGATTCCAACTCATAACAACCCCTCCTTGGGTTTCTGGGGCAGTATCTCTACAGAAGTAGATTGCCCAGTCTTGTTATATGGTATAGTAAGTGCATATTGCATATTGGACATTGATCAAAGAGTTTTGGTTATTGATATATCAGAAAAACTCAGAAAAGTTTCAGCATAAGGTTTCTAGGGAGCAAAATGAAAAGGATACAGGTCAAAGTCCCTTATAAATGATAAAGCATTGTTGAAATACTACTAATATTATAATAGCATGGGAGCTCTGGTAGAGCAGTGCCTAAAGCACTTGACTGCTAACCAGAAGGCTGGTGGTTCAAACCCACCAGCCACTCCTCAGAAGGAAGATGGGGCAATCTACTTCCATAGTGATACCACCTCGGAAACCAAAGGAGGGGTCTCTTATGAGTCAGATCTGACTTGATGGCACACAACAACAACAACATTATAATAGCATTAGTAATAATAAGCTATACTGCCTTTTAAGTAATAAGCACAAGACTTTGAATCACCTTCTAAGTAGGGATAGGAAACATTCTATAAAACCCTGACCTATTCCAAGGAACTTATGGAAAGGTCAGATGTTTATTTTAGTTGAAACTTCAGTATGAGGTTCATGAAGCCCAGGGAGGGAAGAGCTCAGCTATCTGGATCAGGATCACATCTTTTATGGCCATGTGTAATTCTTTCTCGACATTGACTCCCCAACACCACTACCAAAAATCATCAGTATTCTGTCTCTTCCTCAAACCCACCAGAGCAGAACTACTAAAATATCCTTTCCTCTTGATTTCTTCCAGCCATAGCTTGGGGCCAGCATCACCTAGCTTAGCTTTTATAGAAGTTAAAATATAATTTATGTACAGTGAAATACACAAAACTAAAGTGACATGGGTCAATATTTTTTTTTTCTTCTTTGCGGTGTTCCCTCCCTTCCCCTCCCATCCCTTGCAACCAACAAAGAAAGTTTACCTCCATATATAAACCTTTCCTTGACCCTCCACAACAACGAACTAATACTATATCTGTCCTTCTGTGATTGTCTTATTTCACTCAGCATAATGTCCTCCAAGTTCATCCATATTATGCGGTGTTTTGTAGACTTTACATTATTCTTTAGTTTTGCATAGCATTCCAGTATGTGTATGTACCATAGTTTGGTCATGCACCCTTCCGCTGATGGGCACGTTGGTTGTTTCCAAATCTTTTTGCTATTGTAAATAGTGCTGTGATGAACATGAGCATGCATGTATCTGTTCCTATCCTGGCTCTCACCTCTCTAGGATATATACCTAGTAATGGGATTGCTGGGTCAAATGGTATCTCCAACTTTCTAAGGAATTTCTAAGGATTCCAACTTTCTAAGGAATCGCCATATTGCTTTCCACAGTGGTTGTGTCACTTCACAGTCTTATAAGCAGTGTATGAGAGTCCCAATCTCTCCACATCCCTACCAGCATTTGTTATTTTCTTTCTCATTGAACCTTGCCATCAGTGCTGGGGTGAGACGGTATATCTCATTGTTGTTTTGATTTACATCTCTCTGATGGCCAATGATTGTGAGCATCTTTTCAAGTATTAGCTGACCACCTGAATATCCTCCTTGGTGAAGTGTCTATTCATGTCTTCTGCCCATTTGTCAATTAGATTGTTAATTCCTTTGGTGTTGAGGCATTGGAGTTTTCCATCAATCTTAGAGATATAGGTTCTAATTCTTCTTGATGATAGTGATGTCCCTCCCCAACTTCTGTGGCCTTGGCTCTTTTATGAGCCTGCTCCTCTGACCAGTCCTCTCAGTGGGCAATAGTCACCTTATTTGCGTAGTAAACTATCCAATCCCTGCAAGGTACATAAAATATACCAATCACAGGGAAGGAAGGCTGTAGTCCAACCAATTATTTTTGGCAGAACTACAAACCCAGGGCCAGAAAAACTATATATAAAAAGAAACCTTTTGTACTGCAGGGGCAAAATACTAAACATTGCCTAAGTACAGAAAGGCAAAGCTTTTACAGGTGTAGGCATTGGATTTGACCCCCATCAATTACCACATTCCTCTTTCAAGCTCCAGGGTAGAGCAAGTCACACTCAGTCCTTCCCCAGGGAAGTCTCTGTCATAAATGTTCTATCTTACTACACACCAGAGATTGTAAACATGCATGTTTTCTTTGACCTACACAATACTTCTAAAAACTTTTTGAAGATTTAGATGCCAGCATCTAAAAATGCAGGTATTTCACATAAAATTCAAGATTTCCAGTGTTTCTTGAAAAATTGGAAGTTCTTTCATAAATGTCTGGTGCTGAATAGTCTTAAGACCAGCTATATACCACAGTCCTCATCCTAGACCTTTCACTGTGGCTCCGTGACAGGCCCAGAACATGAGTTATAGCTCCTCCCTGCCACATAGGCCACGTCTTGTGGATACAGCATTCTTTCTTTGTGACCCTAGACATGTGTACGGCTTACCCTGTTTGAAATGATTTTAGAAATATTTTGGGGACCTTTATGTAGATGATTAAACAAGGTTTGTACATTCCAATCCATCTCTGATGACTCAATTATTTGCAGCTACTTTCCAATGGAAAAGGAAAAGACTTCTGTTGGGATTTCCCTTGTCTCCTCTTCTCCATCCCAGCTTCTCAGCTCCTTTGTTCATTCTGTCAATCATTCAATTATTCAGAACCTTTTTTTTTTTTTTTTTGGTTAGTCGTCATGCTCGAGTTCTGGGATTAATGCACTAGGCTGCCAACCAAAAGATTGTAGGGTCAAGTCTACCCACTGGTGCCTTACAAGAAAGGCCTGGTGATCTACTTCCAAAAAATCAGACTTTGAAAACTATATGGAGCACAATTCTACTCTGACACGTGTAAGGTTGCCATGAGTTAGTGTGGACTCAACAGCAGTGGACTTTCATGAGGGTGCTGGGACCATGTACCAACCATGTTTAGAATGAAATGGTGTCTTAGTTATCTAGTGTTGCTATAACAGAAATACCACAAATGGATGGCTTTAACAAACAGAAATTTATTCTTTCACAATTTAGGAGGCTAAAAGTCCAAATTCAGGGTGACAGCTCTATGGGAAGACTTTCCTCTCTTTGTTGCCACTGAGGGAAGGTCTTTGTCTCCTTTCAAAATCTGTGGGCCCACTGTCATCCACTTGGAAGGGATGTAGGAGATCCTTCATAGAGAGGGAGAACAATGTGGAACAAAACTCAAAATCATTTGGCGAAAAAAAAAAAAAGATGGTTGGGACCAGGTTTTCTGGTCCAATAGAGCCTGGTGGAACCACTGAGACTATGGCCCCTAGCTGCCCTTCAGGTCTGGAATTGAACCCACACCTGTGGTTTCCAGCCAAACAAAGTACAGGCATGTGAGTTAAACATTTACCTCAAGTAGACACATGCCCTGGAGAGAACAATCATGGAGAAGTAAGGGCTGCTTATGCACAGGGAGACAGCTCAGGGGGCAGGAGAGTATGGAGGAATGGACACTGGGAAGAGGTAACTATGGGGAGGAAGTGGGAGGGGAGCTGTTGCATTGTGGTAAACTGTGGCCAATGACATACGACAAAGTATATGTGAACTGCCGTATGGAAAGTGAATTTGCTCTGTAAATCTTCACCCAAATCAAAAAAAAAAAAAAAAAATCTGTGGGCCCAGCATTCTTTGGAAATTTACATGTGTCTTGGCATCAGTGTTCCCCTGGGTCTAGGAGGTTCTCAGTGCAGGGCCCCTGGGTTCCAAGGACATGCTCCAGTCCTGGCTTTTCTTTCTTGGTGATAGTCAGGTCCCTCTGTTTAATCTCTTTTATGTCTCAAAAGCGATTGATTGACTCAAGATACAACCTAATCTTGTAAGTTGTATCCTGCCTCATTAACATCATAGAAGTTCGGATCTACAACACACAGTTTAATTAGAACAGGTTACAAAATGGAGGATAATTACATAATACTGAGGATAATGGACCAGTGAAGTTGGAATGTATTTTTGAGGAACACAACTTAGTCCATATAACAGATGTGGAATTTTAGAAATGCATCAGTAGATGTCAGGAGACCCGAGTTCTTTTATTTATTTATGTATTTATTTATTTATTGCTGTTAATTCCAACTCATGGCAACCCCATGTATATCAGAGTAGAACTGTGCTCCGTAGGGGTTTTTGTTCTTTTTTTATTGTTGTTGAAAATATACACAGCAAAACATACACAAATTCAACAATTTCTATGTGTATAATTTAGTGATGTTGCTTACATTTTTCAAGTTGTGCAACCATTTTCACCCTCCCTTTCTGAGTTGTTCCTCTTTTATAAACATAAACTCACTACCTCCTCAGGTTCCTATCTCATTTTTCAAATTGCTGTTGTCAATTTGATCCTATATAGATAGTTCTTAAAAGAGCCTAATCTCTCAGGCAGACCTTCTTAACTCATTAAGCTAAACTATTATTTGGTTTTAAGATGTCTTCAGGGATATTTTTGGTTTAAGGTTTAAAGATTATTACAGAGCAATGGTTCAGGGGTTCATCTACCGTGTATGGCTCCAGAAAGTCTAGAGTCCCTGAGAATTTGAAATTCTATTCTGCATTTTTCCCCTTTTAATCAAGATTCTTCTACAGAATCTTTTTTTTTTTTTAATTTATTTTGATTTGGGTGAAGATTTACAGAGTAAATTCACTTTTCATACAGCAGTTCACATATACTTTGTCTCATGTCATTGACCAAAATTTAC
>NW_006921672.1:6698210-6704392 GCF_000298275.1 Orycteropus afer afer | reverse complement strand
TTTTTTTTTTTTTTTTAATCATTGTTGTAAATATTAGCTATCACACAACTTTTGTGAAGTTAATTATTAATAAAAACAAACTTTGTTTATATTTGCTTTTCTATGCTCCTGGAATTTATGCTCCACTGTTCGCCAAACATGTCGATCTTTCTCTGGTTCATTTCATCTTATTTCTTGGAGACCTCCTTCCTGATGAGACCCGGTATTCTGCTCCAGTCTTGACTGATTGCTCTCCAGGCTTGCTGCCCAGCTGTCACCCTAGGGTTTCCCTTCTTCATCATCTTGGGGATTCCCTTCACTTCTCACCTACATTGAGTCTCCTGTTTCTTAGATCACATGTCTGCCTACTTCTTGGTTTATTCTTTCATGTTGTTCTCAGAAAACATCCTCCATAGTTTCCTGAGAAAGGGTACATGGGTGGGAAGTAAAAATTTCAAGATTTTTTATGTATGTGTGTATACACATACACACATATATATTTACTCTACTGAATCAACAATTTGGGTAATTTATAAAACTCTCAAAAAAAAAAAGCAAAAATCACTGTCATCTAATCAATTCCAGCTCACAGTGACACACACCCCCATTGGGTTTCCAAGGCTGTGAATCTTTACTGAAGCAGACTGTGCTATCTTTTGTCCAAGGAGCAGCTGGTGGGTTCAAACTACCCTTTGGTTAGCAGCCAAATGCCTTAACCACTAACTACACCACCAGAGCTCCTACATAAAACTCTAGGTTATAATAATTTTAAAACATTTCTCTGTTGTCTTTCAGCATTCCTGATGAGAAGCATAGTGACATTATGATGGTAGTTCCTTTGAATGTGACCGGCTTTCTCTCTCTGGAAGGTTTTAATGTCTTCTATTTACCCAATGAACTGACAATTCATGGTGAGGATGTACTTTTTATCCAGACTGTTAGGTACTCAGTGGCCCTCTTATTCTGGAAACCCAGGCTATTCAGTTCTGAGACTTTCTTTTTTTTTAATTGTCATTTGGGTGAAAGTTTATACAGCAAATTGGTTTTCCATTCAACAACATATACACATTTTGTTTTGTGACATTCATTGCAATCCCCACACTGTAACAGCACTCTTCCCATTTCCTCCCTATGTTTACCATTTCTATTCCGTTTTTTTCTAATCCCTTTCTGCCTTTATAGCTTTATCCCTGGGCAAATGCTGCCCTTTGATCTCATACAGTTGATTGTTCTAATGAGTGCATACCTTCCTCATATTATTGTTCACCTTATAGGCTTATCATTTGCCTGGAAGTCAGGCAACAGGGATGAGTTCAGTTCCCAGTTTCTCTGGGGAGTTCCACCAGACTGAGACAATTTCTTGAATTTTTCCTTCAGTGGTTGCTTTCCTTCTAATTCTCACTGTTCTATTTCTCTATAATTCTTCTTAGCTGAATGCTAGTTCTCCTGGGCCACCTCTAACTTGTTTATCATTTCAGGCCTGTTTTCTAGCTTTTGGGGTTTTTGAGGATATTTCCTCAATTTTCTTCTAACTTTTCCATTGAATTTAATGGTTATCACCTTTTTAAGATCTGTTTTGTTTTCTAGTTTTCTTTTTTTATGTATAATTTTCTGTCCTTATTTCATGGATACAATAATTCCATACCTCTCTGAAAACATTTATCATTTGTTTTAAAAGTTTAGATTTAGTTTTGTCTGTTTTCTTCACATTCTTTTTTTCTTGGTCTTCATCCTTCATGTTACAGACTTTGACTCCATGGTTGATCCTTAGTCGTCTATTCATAATTAAGGTATTTAATTAATCCATAGACATTTCTTCATAATTAAGACTAGGCCACTAAGTTGTCTGAAAGCTCTGTGTTCATGAAGCTGGTGGGCGTTATTGTAGTGAGCTAACTATTTCACTGTGTGCCCTCAGCTCTTAAAATCTGTAGTGGGTTGAATGGTGGCTCCCAAAAAGACATGTCCACATCCTAATCTTCAGAACCTATCAATGTGACCTTATTTGGTAAAGGGATTTTTGTGGATAAAATTAAATTAAAGATCTCTAGATGAGACCACCCTGGATTATCTTAGTGGTTTCCAAATTCAATGACAATTGTCCTTAAATGAGACACACGGAGGAGAGACACAGAGAGAAGAGATGATGTGACTACAAGTCAAGGAATGCCTGGAACTACTAGAAACTGGAAGAGACAAGGAACAGAATGTGTCCTAAAGCCTCTGGAGGGAACACAGTCATGCCAACACCTTGATTTCAGACTTTGTCTTCCAGAAGAGAGAATAAATCCCTTGCTTTAAGCCACCAAGTTTGTGGTACTTTGTTAAAGGAGCACTAGGAAACTAATACAGTATCCATAGGTATTTCTTCTTTGGAGTGGTGTCAGACCTTGTCTAACTTCAGGGGGAGGAGAATCAGCATCATCATCAGCCCAAAGCTGAATCCTATGAGATGGAAGTCAGACATAACCTCCACTGTCAATAAACTTATTATCAATCCTGACACTAGCCATCTCTCCCAGGCACTCTCTCCTTCTCTGCTAGGTTTGATAATTTGTTGCAATGGCTACACAGAACTCACAGACC
The DNA here is from genome assembly GCF_000298275.1 of Orycteropus afer afer. NCBI lineage: Eukaryota > Metazoa > Chordata > Mammalia > Tubulidentata > Orycteropodidae > Orycteropus > Orycteropus afer. Next base: position 6,701,827 of record NW_006921672.1, on the reverse strand, counting down.
ATAGTCATGACTATGGGTAGGGAAGTAACAGGTTACAATTCAGCATCAGGATCCCCTTAGAGGTAACAGGAACAACTCAGTTTACAGTTCCTTGATCAGGACAGCTCCTTCTCAGCTGCTGCCTCCTGGCTCTCACTCTCAGTCTGGGCCCTTGCTTTGCTTGGGCAAGTGTTATAAAGCTCTTTAACTCCACTAACAAGTGCCTGGAGGCATCCTACTCCACCAGCAAGCCTCCTGCCAGAAGGTTCTCAGCTCTCTTGCTCTGTGGGTTGACAAGCCTAGCCTGCCAATCCCGTGCCACTGCCATCTCTCACTGTCTTTAGTGTTACAGCTTTGTCTGTGTTCTAGGTCTAGGAGGTTCTCAGTGTAGGACCTCAGGTCCAAAGGATGCACTCCACTCTTGGCTCTTCTTGATGGTAGTGAGGTCCCCCTTCAGCCTCTAGGATTGGCTCATTGTAAGCCTAGTGGGATGCCAAAACTGACCAATCCCCTTGTTAGGGTTCCATACACCTTATTAGCATAGTTCCACCCTGCAACTCTTCTGCATACCTTATTTGCATTAGCAGATTGCCCAGTCCCCTTGGTGGGCTACAAGCCCTTATTTTGTGGGATTACAAGACCACAGCTAGAATGGCCATATAAAAGCAATGAACTGCACTGCAGATATGTAGTCTTTTATCTAATCCCCTGCTTTTCAATACAGTATGGTACCCTATCTTGAAGGAGCCCTAGTGGTGCAGTGGTTAAGCACAAGGCTGCTAACTGAAAGACTGGAGGCTTTGAACCCACCAATGGCTCTGTGGGCGAAAAGACCAGCTCTCGTAAAGATTTACAGTCTGAGAAATCCTATGGGGGTAGTTCTACAATGTCCTATATTGTCACTATGAGTCAGAATCGATTCAATGGCACACAAAAATAACCCTATCTCAGCTATGCTTAATGTCCTAGAGTTCAGAGTTTTTCTGGATTAACCTGTCCAAAAGGTAGACTTCTGCCAGATCAGAATGGGAAAATCCAGTAGCAGGATGGGGAGAAGGATATGGAGGCCTAACTACCTCTTCTATAAATTTTCACACAAACTTTCTGGTTTCCGTGCTACTTGCATCCCTTGTTGTTGTTATTTGCCATCAAGTCGGACCCGACTCATAGCGACCCCTCCTTGGGTTTCCGAGGCAGTATCACTACAGAAGTACTTTCTATTCCAGGACTTTCTTACATTTGTGTGTGTGTGTGTGTGTAGGGGGCACTTGATAAAATCTGTGTGATAGTTTAAAAATATCGCTATAAATTCCTGATACTCCTCTTTTCAAGATGAACCACCAATCAGTTGACTCATGATGACCCCACGCGTGTCCTAGTGGAACTGCGCCTTAAGGTTTTCTTTCTTTTTTTCACTTGACCACACAGTTCCTCTCCCTGTAACTGGACTTGCGACATTCATTTTAAAGTCTGGGTTAAAAACTGTTTGAAAGCCAGGTTCTGTAAGGTGTGTTGGATAAAAGAATAAATGCTAAACCCAAAATCCAAGAAAAAACCTTCACTTGAACTGACCCCAGAGAAGCCAGAAGTTCCAAAAAGATCCCTGGGGACTTAGCCTTGATTTGCAGCTAACTTTTTTTTTTTTTTTTTTCAGTTTCCATTCAATAATTTATACACAAATTGTTCCCTGACATTGTTGCTATCTCTGCAGTGTGTCAGCATCTCTGTCCTGCCTTCCCCGTTTCCATCTCCCTCCAGTTTCCCTGCCCCTCCTTGCCTTCTCATCTTTGCTTTTGGGCAAATGCTGTTTGGTCTTGTATAGTTGATTGTTCTAAGGAGCACATTCCTCATGGGTGTTATTGTTTATTTTATGTTGTTGTTGTTGTTGTGTGCCGTTGAGTCGGCCCGGACTCACAGTGACCCCTCCTTGGGTTGCCAAGGCAATATCACTACGGAGGTAGATTGCCCAACCTTCCTTCTAAAAGGTGGCTGGTGGGTTTGAACCACCAGCCTTCTGGTTAGAAGTCAAGTACCTTAGGCACTATGCTACCAGAGCTCCTTGTTTAGTTTAGTTTATAGGCTAATCTATTATTTGGCTGAGAGATGACCTCCAGGAGTGGCTTCAGTTGCAGGTTAAAAGGGTGTCTGAGGGCAACAGTCTCCTTGTTCCTCCAGTCTGTATCAGTCCAATAAGTCTGGTCTTTTTTTTTTTTTTTCCTTATGAATTTGAGTTTTGCTCTGCTTTTTTCTCCCATTCTAACTAGTATCTTCTATTGTGTCCCTGGTCAAAGTGGTCGGTGGTGGTAGCTGGGCACTGTAGAGAGACAGATAGAGTTCTTCTGGTCTCAGGTTTAGAGAAAGCAGTAGTTCGTGTGGACCATTAGTTCCATGGACTAATTGCTTTCTTGAGTCCTTGGTTTCCTTTGCTCCAGATGGGAAGAGACCAATAAATGTATCTTAGATGGCTATTCTCAAGCTTTTAAGATCCCAGATGCTACTCACCAAATTAGGATATAGAACATTATTTTTGTGAACTGTTATGCCAATTGACCTCGATGTCCCCCGAGTCTATGGTCCTTAGATTTCAAGCCCAGTAACTCAGTCTCAGGTTTAGATATATTTAAGAAGTTCCCATAATTGTGCCTCTAAGTACTCCAATATATATATGAATATATATGTAGCACATACAAATATCTACATACAAATGCCCACAACTAAATCTTTATGGACTCTGGTGGTGTAGTGGTTAAGGCATTTGGTTGCTAACCAAAAGGTCAGCAGTTCAAACCCATAGCCATTCCACGGAAGAAAGATGGAGCAGTCAACTTCCATGAAGAACTACAGCCTTGGAAACCCAATGGGGGTCGCTATGAGTTAGGACTGACTTGGCAGTTAGAGTGAGTTATACCTTTATATGCACACACATGTGCTTTCATATGCCCTCCCACAACTATATAGCATAGCTATTGACCTATGTAACCACTCAAAAACTTTTAGTTGTTATTACTTGTGTTGCAGAATTGTGTATGTTATAGCAATTACAATTGCCTTTTAAAAGAAAAACAAAACTTTTTACTATGATTTTGGTGAAAGTTTACAGAGAAAATCAGTTTTCCATTCATTAAGTCATACACATTTTGTTTCATGTCATTGATTGGAATCCTCATAATGTAACATCACTCCTTCCTGTGTTTCTTATGTCCATTTCTTCTCTCCTTTCCTGCCTTCTGAACTTTGTCCTTGGGTAAATGCTGCTCTTTTCATCTCAAATGGTTGATAGTTCTAAGGAGTGTGTACCTTCTTGGGGTTATTGTTCACCTTGTAGACTTGTCTATTGTTTGGCTGAAAATTGAGTCATGGGAGTGAGTTCAGTTCCAGTTCAGAAGGGTGACTAGGGGCCATAGTTTTAGAGGTTCCACCAGTCTCTATCCTACCAGTAAGCCTGGTCATTTTTATGATTTTGAGTTTTGATCCATATTTTTCTCCTACTCTTTCCTACCCAGGACCTTCCAATGTGATCCTTTCAGAGCAGTCAACAGTGGGGAGCTGGGCACCACCATTTCTTCCAGACTCAGGGTTGAGTTTCACATGGTCAATCAGTCCTATGGACTAGTTGTTACCATGTGTCTTTGATTTTC
>NW_006921672.1:6687363-6697845 GCF_000298275.1 Orycteropus afer afer | reverse complement strand
TCATATGCCTGTCTTTTGTTTGGCTGGAAGCCATGGGAGAGGGTTCAGTTCCAGACCTGAAGGGCAGCTAGGGGCCGTAGTCTTCTTAGTGGTTCCATCAGGCTCTATCAGATCAGCAAACCTGGTCCCTTTTTATAATTTTTTTTTATTTTTTAATGATTTTGAGTTTTGTTCCACATTGTTCTCCTACTCTATCCAGGATCTCCTACATAGACTCCCCTCCAAGTGGTTGACAGTGGTAGCTGGGCACCATTTAGTTCTTCTGGTCTCATAATTGTATAGGCTGAGGATTGCATGGTGTACCAGTCACTTGGACTAATTGTTTCCATGTGTCATTTGTTTTCTTCATTCTTCTTTGCTCTGGATGTGGAGAAACTCATCCTTACATCTAGATGGCTGCTTGCAAGCTTTTAAGATCCCAGTCACTACTCACCAAAGAAGGGTGTAGAACAATGTTTTTGTGTAGTGTGTTATGCCAGTTGAGCTTGATGTCCACTGGGACTATGGTCCTGAGTGCACAGGTCCAACTACTTGCTCCCTCTGGGTAGCTAGCAGTGGCAAGAAGCTCTCACAAGCTTCTAAGACTCCAGTCACTACTCACCAAAGTCAAATGTAGAACATTTTCTTTGTGGACTATGTTGTGCCAATTGACCATTATGTCATCTGAGACCATGATCCTGAGTCCCCAGACCCAGAAACTCATTCCCTCAGGGTTTTTGGTTATGGCTAAAAAGTTTTCAAACTTAGCCACTTGTATGCTCTCCTATATTCATGGATATATTTGCAGCATATGTAAATACATATGTAGAAATATCCTCTGACAAACCTATATATATATTCATGGGTATAGTCTTATTCTCCTTCCTATACCTGTTCAGCTTGCATGTCTATATCTATGTATCCACTCAAATTATTATTACTGTTACTGCAGGCTTATATATTAGTATTTACCTCTGTTGCCCTTAATACTTACCCCTCCCAGCGTCTTCCTTTGCCTTAATCATTTGTGCTGACCCCCTTTTATTGTATATTGCCTTCCCCTTCACCCAAGTGAATATGTGTATCCTCTAGTTAGTGGTTTACCATTCTTTCTCCTCCCACCCCTGATACCTATCAAATAGTATTTCATTTTGTGTGAAAACTTTTTCTTAGCTTTTTACAGTAGTGGTCTCATACAATATTTGTCCTTTTGTGATTGACTGATTTCACTCAGCATAATGTCCTCTAAGTTCATCCATGTTATGAGATGTTTCACAGATTCATCATTGTTTTTCAATGTTGTGTCATATTCCTTTGTGTATATGTACCATAGTTTGTTTATCCATTCATCTCTTGATGGGCACTTAGGTTGTTGCCATCATTTTGCTATTGAGAATAGTGCTGCAATGAACATGGATGTCCATATATCTACTTGTGTCATGGCTCTTATTTCTGTAGGATATATACCTAGTAGTGGGATTGCTGAATCTTATGGTATTTCTATTTCCAACTTTTAAGAAAATGTCCTACTTAAACATTTACATTAGGTAGATACACTCTTTGGAGAGATCAGTCATGGGAGAATAGAAGGGCTGTATATGCACAGGGAGACAACTCAGGGGTCAGGAGTGCATGGGAGGGAAGGACACAGGGAAGAGGTAACTATGGGGAGGACGTGGGAAGACAGCTGTTGCATTGTGGGAAATTGCAGTCAATATCAGGAAACAAAGTGTATGTGAACTGCTGTATAGAAAGTGAATTTGCTCTGTAAACATTCACCCAAATCACAAGAAAAATCTTTTTTTTTTTTTTTTTAAGTGATATACTGTGGTAGTGTAGTGCCTAAGGCACTTGACTGCTAACCAGAAGGCTGGTGGTTCAAACCCACCAGCCACTCCTCGGAATGAAGATGGGGCAATCTACTTCCATAGTGATACTGCCTCAGAAACCCAAGGAGGGGTTGCTATGAGTCGGGTCTGACTTGATGGCACATAACAACAACAACTGTTTTCCACAGTGGTTGCACCATTTTATAGTTCCACCAGGAGTGTATGAGGGTTCTGGTCTCTCCACACCCTCACCAGCATTTGTCATTTTTGGCTTTTTTTTAATAAACTTTGCTATTAATACTGGAGTGATGTGGTATCTTGTAGTTTCAATTTGCATCTCTCTAATGGCTAATGAATTATGGTGTTGGCAAAGAATATGGACAATACCATGAACTGCCAGAAGAATGAATAAATCTGTTTTGGAAGAAGTACAACAGGGATGCTCTTTAGAAAAAAAGAATGGCCAGACTTCGTCTCTTATACTTTGCTCATGTTGTCAGAGAGATTAGTCCCTGAAGAGGATATCATACTTGGTAAAGTAGAGGGTCAGCAAAAAAAAAAAGGGGGAGAAGGTCCATCTCAGTGAGATGGATTGACACAGTGGCTTTGATAGTGGGCTCAAGCATAGCAAAGATTGTGTGCATGGCACAGGACCAGGCATTGTTTTGTTATACATATTATTATATATAGGGTTGCTATGAATCTGAGCTGAGTCGATGGCACAACTGACTAATGATTATGAGTATTTCTTCATGTGTTTATCAGCAGCCTGAACATCTTCTTTGGTGAAGTGTCTGCTCATGTCCTTTGCCCACTTTGCCAGTTGGGTTATTTGTCTTTCTGTTGTTGGGATGCTGAAATTTTCTATAAATTTTAGATATTACCTCCTTGCTGGTATGTCATTCCCAAACGTCCCCCTCCCCCCAGTCTGTGGGTTCTCTTTTTATTTTTTTGGTGAAATCTTTAGATGCAAGATAAGTTTCTAATTTCTAATTTCTAGGAGGTCCCAGTAATCTATTTTGCTTTCCAGTATTTGCCCATTTTTAGTTATGGTTGATATCATGTATTTATGCCGTGTATTGGGACCCCTGACTTTGTCCCTATTTTTTCTTTAATGGTCTTTATAGTTTTAGGTTTTACGTTTAAGTTTTTGATCCAACTTAAATTTGTTTTATATATAGTGTGAGATATATGTCCTATTTCACTTTTCTGCAAATGGATATCCAGTTTGGCTGGCATCATTTGTTAAAGAGATTATCTACTCCTCATTTAATGAGTTTTGGCCCTTAGTCAATGATCAGCTGTCCATAGATGGATGGATTTACTTCTATATTCACAGTTCTGTTCCCTTGGTCTATGTGTCTGTTGTTGTACCAGTACAAAGCTGTTTGACTGCCATCGCAGTGTAGAAGGTTTTTTAAACCAGAAAGTGTGAACCTCCTACTTTGGTCTTCTTTAGAAGTGCTTTGCTTATCTGGGGTCTCTTTCTTTTCCATGTAAAGTTGGTGATTAATTTTTTTCCATCTCTTTAAAGAAACACAATGGAATCTGGATTGGGATTGCAGTACTATCTGTAGATCACTTTGGGTAGTATTGACATTTTCACAATGTTAAGTCTTCCTATCCATGAGCATAGTATATTCTTCCATTTATATAGGTCTCTTTTAGTTTCTCATAGTAGTGTTTTGTAATTTTCTTTACATAGGTCTTTTGTGTTTCTGATTAGATTTATTCCTAAGTACTTCAACTTTTGGGTGGTTATTGTAAATGGTATTGTTTTCCTGATTTCCTTTTCAGAGTTCTCATTAGTGTAAAGGAATCTGACTGATTTTTGTATGTTGATCTTGTACCCTGACACTCTGCTCTTTCAATTAATTCCAGCTATTTTCTTGCTGAATCTTTCAGATTTTCTATGTATAGGATCATATCATATGCAAATAGAAATAGTTTTACTTCTTCTTTGCCAATTTGGATACCTTTTATTTCCCTTTCTTGGCTTATTGCTCTGGGACTTGCAATACAATATTGAATAGGAGTGATGATAAAGGGCATCTTTGTCTGGTACCCATTCATAAGGGCAATGTTTTCAGTCTTTCTCCATTGAGACTAATGTTGCCATTGGTTTTGTGTATATGCCCTTAATTAAGCTGAAGAATTATTTTGTTGAGAATTTTTGCATCTATGTTCATGAAGGATTTTGGTCTAAAATTTTTTCAGTGATGTCTTTGCCTAGCTTTTGTAGCAGGGTTATGCTCCCTTCATAAAATGAATTTGGAAGTATTTCCTCTTCCTCTATATTCTGGAATACTTTGAGTAGAATTGGTGTTGCTCTTCTCTGTATTTTTAGTAGAATTTGCCAGTGAAGCCATCTGGGCCAGGATTTTTTTGTTGTTCTTGTTGGGAATTTTTAAATAACCTGTTCAATGTCTCTTTTGTTAAGTGTCTGCTTGAATATTCTACAGTCTATTCAGTCTGTGTTAGTTTAGGTAGGTAGTATGTCTCTAGAAATCTGTCCATTTTATCTAGGTTTTCAGATTTATTGGAGTACAGTTCTTCATAGTATCCTGATATTACCCTATTTATTTCATTTGATTCTGTTATGACATCACCCATTTAATTTCTTATTCACGTCATTTGCATCATCTTTTCCTTTGTTAGATTTGCCAGTGGTTTGCTGATTTTATTTTTCAAAGAACCAATTTCTAATCTTTGTTGATTCTTTCTATTATTTTTTCTGTTTTATTTATTTCTGCTAGCATCTGAATTATTTCTTTTCTTCTGATGACTGTAGTCTTATTTTGCTACTATTTTTCTAATTGTTGGAGATGTTGGGCTCAGGTATTGATTTGGGTCCTTTTTTACTGTTTTGTGTGCATGTTTATTGCTATAAATTGCTCTCTGAACGCTGTTTTTGCTGTATCCCAAAGATTTTGTTATGTTGTGTTTTTATTCTTGTTTGATTCAAGGAATTAGTTTCATTTGTTATTTGTCCTATTACCCAGTAGTAAAGCAGGGTGTTATTAAGTTTCCATGTGTTTGCTTTTTTCCCTTGATCTTCCTATTATTGATTTCTAATTTTATAACATTGTTATCTGAGAAGATGCTTTGCAGTATTTCTATGTTTTTAAATGTATTGAGGCTTGCTTTGTGCCCTAACATATGCCCTATTCAGGAGAATATTCCATGTGTGCTGAAAAGGAATGTACATTTTGCTGTTGTTGGATGGAGCATTCTGTATAAGCCTATGAGTTTAAGTTGGCTGATTGTGTCATTTAGTTTCACGTCTTTGTTGAGTTTCTTGTTGTTCTGTCCTTTATTCAAAGTGGTGTATTAAAGTCTCCTGCTATTATTGTGAAGTTGTCTATTTCTCTTTTCAATTCTGTTAAAGTTTGAATTATTTATTCTGGGGCTCTTATACTGGGTGCATAATATTGTGAAGTTGTCTATTTCTCTTTTCAATTCTGTTAAAGTTTGAATTATTTATTCTGGGGCTCTTATACTGGGTGCATAATATTTATTACGGTTATATCCTATTGTTTAGTTAACCCTTTAATTATTATTTAATGTTCTTTCTTGTCTCTTATGCTGGTTTTTGCCTTAAAGTTTATATTATCAAAAATTAATATTGCCACTCCTGTTGTTTTTTGATTGCCATTTGCTTTATATATATCTTTTCCAACATTTGATTTTTAGTCTCTTTTTGTCTTTGTGTCCAAGGTGTGTCTCTTGTAGATAGCATATTGATGGGTCATGTTTTCTTATCCATTCTACTGCTCTCTGTCTCTTACTGGTGAATTTAATCAATTTATATTCAGTGTAATTATCAACAGGTATGAATTTATTGCTGTCATTATGCTGTATGCCTTTTTTGTGTGATTTTGATGAAATGGTTTATTCATTTTTTTTTAGGTTCTTTGTAATTTATTATTTTCTTCCCAAGTTTAAAATAGTCTATTCTATCTTGAAATTGTCTTAACATCCTCTCCATTTGGAAGTTTTGTAATTACACTATCTAGTTCCTCTTTTTGCTTTATAGCTGTTGTTGTTTACAAATTGATGTTTCAGGTTCCCTTATTTTCAGTCTTATAGGTTATTTTACTTTGGATACTTCTATGTCTGGGTTGGTCTCTGGGTGATGTTGTCAGTGTGTTAATCTCAGGTTGTTGTCTGTCCAAAGGACTCCCTTTAGATTGGTCTGGTTTTTATAATTTTCCTTCATTCTGTTTATTTGGAGAGCTCCTAATTTTGTCATCACATTTGAGGGACAATTTTGGTGGATATATAATTCTTGGTTGGCAATTTTTTTTTCTTTCAGGGTTTTATATATACTATCCCATTGTCTTCTCACTTGCATGACTTCTGCCAAGAAATCAGAGTTTAGTCTTATTGGTTGCCCTTTGTAGGTAGCTTTTCATTTTTCCTGAGTTGCTTTCAGGATTCTTTCTTTGTCTTTGGTTTTGGAAAGTTTGATTATATGTTTTAGTGATCTTCTTTTGGGGTCTATCCTGTTTGGGATTCATTGAACTTCTTGAGTGCACATGTTATCTTTCATCATATTAGGGAAATTTTCTTCCAACAAATCTTGGCAGTTTTTCTTTCTTTTTATTTTTTAAATGTGTGTGTCTCTGCCTATTCTGGAATTCTGATCACACATAAGTTATTCCTCTTGATGGTGTCCCACATAAATCTTAGGCTTTCTTCTAAATTAAAAAAAAAAAAAATTCTGATTATTCCTTTATCAGTATTATTGAGAGATTTGTCTTCAATCTCACTAATCTGTCCTTTATTGATTCAATTCTACTCCATTGCCCTTTCAATTTGTTATCTATTTCTGAAATCTTAGTATTAATCTTCTGGATTTCTATTTGCTATTTTTATATTGTTTCTAATTTTTCATTTATTTTGCCAGTTTGATCTTGTATTGTTTTCCTAAATTAGAGTTTTGTCTGTGTTTTCCTTGATCTTTCTTTTGATCCATTGAAAGTACCTAAAATAATTATTTTCTGGTTCCAAGTTTTCTGGCTCTGTATTTTGGCCACTTGTTTGTTTTGCCTCTTTGTGCGAACTGAGATTTTCTGTCATTTCCAAGACATTATGATGTTGTTGTACTTACATTTCATTGGTGATTGTATGTGGGGCTTGTATGTGGGTGTGTTTCACCCAGTTTATATATATATATATATATATATCCCAGCAAGCGCAGCTGGTGTGCTACTCTGTTCAGTAGTTTGGCACCACTTAGGCACTTACCTCCTGTCTACTGTAGGTATGATAGAGGATGAGAGTGTGTGCACATTTCTCTGCTTGTGTAGAGCAGTTGAGGGTGGGTTGGGTTGGTGTTGGCCATTGTCTATCATCGGTCAGTTGGTGCAGAAATGGATGGTGGCCCTCATCCAGTGAGTAGGGTTGCAGGAGGTGTGCATGTGGTTGGGCAGTTTGGGCATGGTTGCTTTCTGGTCACCAGCTACCAGTGTGGGTGCCTGTGCAGTCCTCAGCAAGGGGAGCCATTTCAGGTTGTTGTCCTGACTAGTACACTGCTTGCAAAAATTCAGAATAACTGTGCTGTGTCAGGTCAGTTGAGAGTTCACAGTTCTGTTTGTCTCCTTGTTCACTACTTTCATTAACTTCATCAAGATTCTTCTAGTTGGTATTTGATCCATTTCTTTATCCTTTCCTTCTAAGCTCAGGATTATCATCTGTATCTCTTTTATTTGGTTTCTCATATTTTTGTTGGAGAGGATCTGGATAGCTTGTCTGCCTATTCCACCATGTTGTCAGAAGTAGTTGTCCTTTATTCTTGTGTACCTCAAAGTATCTTCATTTACCTTGGCCGTGTTGTGTTCACTTCCCCCATATTGTGTATTGCCTTCCCCTTCATCAGAAATGACACATACCTATTATCTAGTAAGTGATTCTCACTCCCCCTCCTATCCCTAGCAACCATGAAAGAACATTGCTTTCTGTGTGTAAACCTATTCTTGACTTTTTATAAAAGTGATCTATTTGTCCTTTTATGATTGACTTCTTTCACTCAGCAGAATGTCCTCCAGATTCATCCATGTTGTTTCATGGACTCATCATTATTCTTTATTGTTGCATAGTATGTATGTACCACATTTTGTTTATCTAGTCATCTATTGATGGACACTTGGTTGTTCCATTTTTTTTTCTTTTGTGCATGATGCTGCAATAAGCATGGGTGTGCATATGTCTATTCATGTCACTGCTCTCATTTCTCTAGAATATATACCTACAAGTGGGATTGATGGATCATATGGTATGTTTATTTCTAGCTTTTTGAGGCAGCACCATACTGTTTTCCATAGTGGTTGTACCATTTTAATGCAATCCCATCAGCAATGTACAAATGTTCCAATCTCCCCACAACCTCACTAGCATTTGTTTTCTGATACACAATTTTGATCAGTGTCATTTTTGCAAGGGTGAAATGATGTCTCAATGTAGTTTTTATTTGCATCTCTCTAATGGGTAGGATTTCTACTTCTTAATTCTTGAAACTTTTCACAATATCTACAGTGAAGATCATGTATTACAGTGATAATTAGAAAAAGAACAAAAGAAGGATTGAGTAAATGAGGATTCAGTAAATGAAAGAAGAACTCTTCTGGCTCCAGATCCAGCTCTTTAATTGGCTCTGAATCCAGTTCTTTGGCAAACAAAGGAGGGACCAAGGCTGGAGGTTGGGAGGATCATGAAGTAACTGGCTTCACATCCCTCCAGTTTCTCAGACACCTTTCCAAGTCAGGATTCAGGAAGCCTTCACCTCTTTGTTCTTGTACTTTTCTTCTTACCCTTCCCTCTATTTTCCCAATACTACATTCTTTTCTGCTTTAGGAGGAATGCAATTTAGAAATAAAATCACTATCCATTTTCAGAAGATTCATTATAGAGGATATGTTGTGCCAGATTTTTTTCTTCTTTTTTTAGTATTGTGACAATTTACCACAGCCTTAATGACTTAAGGATAGGCACTCTGGTGGTGAAATGCCTAAGGCATTTGATGGCTAACCAGAAGGCTGGTGGTTCAAATCCACCAGCCACTCCTCAGAAGAAAGATTGGGCAATCTACTTCCATAGTGATACCAGCTCGGAAACCCAAGGAGGGGTCGCTATGAGTCAGATCCAACTCCCCCGTCGTGATGTTTGTTTGTTTTTTTTTTTTTCAGTTTCAGTGACTTAAAGCAACACCAAATTATTTTTATGATTCCAGATGTTAGAAATCTAAAATGGGTACACAGGGCTGAGTTCCTTCTGGAGACATTAAAGGTGCAGAAGGTCCCTGCCATTCCAGCTTTTAGAGCCCATCTGCATTCATTTGCCATACCTCACTCTGACCTCAGCTTCCGTCATCATAGAACCTTCTCTGATTCAGACTGTCTTCTCACTTACAAGGACATTGGACCCACCAGGATAATGCAGGATAATCTTCTCACCCCCAGATGCTTCACTCTCACATCTGCAAAGTCCCCTTCTCCATGTAAATTAACATGTTCCCAGGTTCTGGGGATTAGGACATGGACATCTCTGAGTGGGTGGTACAAATGGTTAACATACTCATCTATTACCCAAAAGTTTGGTAGTAGTTTGAATCTACCCAGAGGTGCCTTGGAAGAAAGGCCTGGTGATCTACTTCCAAAAAACTGGCCATGAAAACCCTGTGGAGCATAGTTCTACTCTACACACATGGGGTCACCATGAGTTAGAATTGACTCTGTGGCTACTGGTTATAGTAATTCTGACTAGCTCAACTAAAAACAATCCACCCAATTTCCTTTCTTACCCCTTGCTGTTCCTTCTTCTCTCCCTCATACTCTTACTACCCACTCATTTAGAGCTCCATTTCCACTCCATAAATCTTTTGCTTTTCTTTCTCTCTTTTCACAAGATGTCCAGGTCTCAATGATAATTTCTAATCAATTGATTTTTAAATTCTTCTCTCCCCCAAGCACCAGCTTTTCTCCCAAATCCCAACTCTCAATATACTGTTCCCCTTGAATGTCCTTCTATGAATGGAAAAGTGAAATACAGTTGGTCATTAAACAACACAGGTGTCAGAGGCACTGGTCCCCCATGCAGTTGAAAATCCATGCATAACTTTTGACTCCTCAAAAGTTTAACTACTAATAGCCTACTGTTAGGAACTCTGGTAGTGTAGTGCCTAAGGCACTTGATTGCTAACCAGAAGGCTGGCGGTTCAAACCCACTAGCCACTCCTCGGAAGGATGGTTGGGCCATAGTAATACTGCCTCGGAAACCCAAGGAGGGGTCGCTATGAGTCGGGTTCAACTCCACGGCACATAACAACAACAATAGCCTACTGTTAACCAGAAATCTTACCAATAATGTAAACATTCCAGATTATAAACCAGACTGCATTTGCATGCTTTTCTTCTTTACTAATAAATGCCCTTTGTGGCACTCCCCCCCCCCCAGAATGGGGCACTTTCATCTGCATTAAAAACTCATTCAGGCAGATATCCTTTCTCCTCAGTGATTTTAATGGTATCTGGGAACTGTCTGTTGCCTCTTGGTTGGCAGAATCTGCTTCTCCTCTTAGCTTGAACTTTTTTAAGCCAAACTACTATCAAACTAGGAGCTCTGGTAGCATAGTGCCTAAGGTACTTGACTGCTAACCAGAAGGCTGGAGGTTCAA
>NW_006921672.1:6684098-6686372 GCF_000298275.1 Orycteropus afer afer | reverse complement strand
CAGGTTGTTAATGTGTCTTCCTCCAATCCTAATGCCATGTTTTTCTTCATACAGCCCAGCTTCTTGGATTATTTTTTCAGCATAAATATTGAATAAGTAGAGTGGAAGGACACAACCTTGACACACAACCTTCCTAATTTTAAACCATGCAGTATCCTCTTGTTCGGTTAGAATAAAAGCCTCTTAGTCTATTTACAGATTCCTCATGAGCATAACTAAGTGTTCTGGAATTCCCATTCTTTGCAATGTTATCCATAATTTGTTATATTCCACATAGTCTAATGCCTTTGCATAGTCAATGAAATACAAGTAGACATCTTTCTGGCATTTTTTGCTTTTATCCAATATCCATCTGACATTAGCAATGATATCCCTAGTTCCATGTCCTCTTCTGAATCCAGATGGAATTTCTGGAAGTTCTCTGTCAATACACTGCCACAACCATTTTTAAATTATGTTCCGCAAAAGTTTACTTGCATGTGATTTTATGATTTTATTCAATAATTTCTACATTCCGTTGGATCGCTTTTCTTTGGAATGAGCACAAATATTGATCACTTCCAGTCCATTGGCCAAGTAGCTGTTTTCCATTTTTTTTTTTTTAATTGTCATTTGGCTGAAAGTTTACAGAGCAAATTCATTTTCCACACAACAGTTTATACACATTTTTATTCATGACATTGACTGCAATACCATAATGTAACAGCTCTCTTCCCACTTCCTTCCAGTGGTTACCTTTTCCCTGTGTCCTTCTTTCCTATGTATTCCTGCCCTCTGTGCTATCTTGTCTTCCAAATTTCTTGGCATTAACAAGTAAGCACCTCCAGTACTGCATTTTTTTGCTGAAACATCTCAATGGGTGTTGTAGTTAAGGTTATATGTCAACTTGGCTGCGCCTGGTTTTGAGTGGCTGGGCAGCTGGATGTAGTTTTTGCATATAGTGAGACTGGTAATCAACTCCATGGTGGAATGTACTGGAGTGCCTTAGGGATGTGGTCTGCTTCCAGTATATAAGGAGAAGTTTTGAGAGAGGTCTCTGCAGCTTTTTGGCATGATTGGACCTCATACGTAGCTGAGTCTTCAGTCAGTAGCCTGCCATATTTCCTGCTGATCTTGGGACTGTCTCTGGACTTGAACTAGTGACCTGCCATGTTGTTTGGTAATCTTGGGACTGTGCCATTTTATTTGTTGACCTTGGGTTTGCCAGCTTCAGCAGCTAGCAGCTGCTTAAGTTAAGAAAAGCCTCCATGGGCCAGGAGCAAGAAGCAGAGCTAAAGCCTGAGGTTGAGGGGCTTTCACCCAGCCCCTACATCTGGCACTCTGAACTCAGACTTCTAGCCTCCTAAACTGTAAGAGAATAAATCTCTGTTTGTTCAAGCCATCTCATTTGTGGTATTTCTGTTAGAGAAGCACTAGAAATAACCAAAACAATGTATATTCCATCAATCCTGGAGCCTTGTTTTTTGCCAATTCCTTCAGTGCAGCTTAGACTTCTATTTTCAGTACCATTGGTTCTTGATCATATGATATGTCTTCAAATAGCTGAACATTAACTGGTCTTTTTGGAACAGTAACTCTGTGTAGTCCTTTCATCTTCTTTTGATCTTTCCTGCATCATTCAATATTTTGCCTATTGTTGTTGTTGTTATGTTGTTATGTTCCATCGAGTCGGCCCCGCCTCATAGCGACCCCTTCCTTGGGTTTTCGAGGCAGTATCACTACGGAAGTAGGATTGCCCAACCTTCCTTCTGAGGAGTGGCTGGTGGGTTTGAACCGACAGCCGTCTGGTTAGCAGGCAAATGTCTTAGCCACTATGCTACCAGAGCTCCCATTTTGCCTATAGAATCCTTCAATATTGCAACTCAAGGTGTGAATTTTTTCTTCAGTTCTTTTAGCTTGAGAAATACCTAGCTTGTTCTTCCCTTTTGTTTTTCTAACTCCAGGTTTTTGAACACTTCATTATAATACTCACTTTGTCTTTTCAAGCTGCCCTTTGAAATCTTCTGTTCAGCTATTTTATTTAATCACTTTAACTACTCTATGTTCAAGAGCAAGTTTCAGAGTCTCTTCTGACGTCCATTTTGTTCTTTTCTTTCTTTTTAATGTATGATGTTCACGATATTATCCCACAACTCGCCTGGTCTTTGGTCATTGGTGTTTAATGCATCAAATCTATTTTTCATATGTTCTTTAAATTCAGGTGTGATATACTCAAAGCTGTATTGTGGCTCTTGTTGATTTCATTTTCCTCAGCTTCAACTTGAACTTGCATAC
>NW_006921672.1:6641899-6683397 GCF_000298275.1 Orycteropus afer afer | reverse complement strand
AACAATGTCTGGGATATTGATCTTTATGCATTCCATTTCATTTTTGACAACTGCCAATTTTCATAGATTCACACTTCATATGTTTCACATTCTGATTATTAATGAATGTTTACAACTGATTCTTCCCATTTTGAGTTGTCCCCATCAGTAAATGAAGTTCTCAAAAGCTTTACTCTATCTATGTCATCAAGGTTGACTCTACTTTAAGGTTGATTCTACTCTGAGGAGCAGCACTTCCCCTGTCATATTTTGAGTTTCTTCCAACCTGAGGGACTCATCATATGGCAGTATATTAGACAATGTTTCATGACTATTCATAATGTTTTTCAGTAACATATCAGAAAATGTTTCACTGTTATTCATAAGGTTTTCAGTGGCCAGTTTTTTCAGATGTGGATGGCCCGTGCTTCTTCCCAGTCCATTAGTCTGGAAGTTCCACTGAAACCTGTCCACCATGAGTGGCACTGATGGCATTTGAAACACTGGTGGCATAGCCTCTAGCCTCACAGCAACATGCAAGCCACCAAGGTATGACAAACTGACAGATGAGTGATGGTTAAAGTCTACAGGCGTGCCTTTCTTATAGCAATACTTCACCCACACAAAAGCTGCATTTTCAATATGAGATAAAAAATTTGCAAAAAGTGCAAGGTTTTCATGCCTGCTGGTGTAGCTGTGGTGACAGCATCACAAATTTCCTTTTCCTTTCACAGTGGTCCTTATACTGAATACACTTGTCTTGAAATGATGGGCAACTGCAGCTGCAGACCTCAATCTACGGGTACATATCAAGCAATTCAACTTTTTCTTAAAATGCTATGACTTTTCTCTGTTCCTTGGGAGCACTTCCAGCATCACTAGTGGCACTTTATATGGGTCCTACAGTGTTGTTCAAGGATTATGACATTGCATTAAACACAATGAAAAACTGCAATACACAGTTTACTGGAGAGACAAATGCTCACATAGAAATGATTAGCATCACATGGAATTTTAAGAGGATGCTCATGACACTGTAGTTCACCCCAATAGCAACAGGAGGTAGCTACAAAATTATTACAGTAGTACAATATGCACTACAGTTAATTTTATGCAGTTATGATTTAATACTGTATCTTTACATTTGCTTACCTTTCTTTTGACTGGGAATGGTGCCATGTATGGTCTTTAAGTATGTGTGTAAGTTTTGATAAATTTTAACTTTTCATAATAGATTTGTTTATATTTTATGGTAGCAAATAAAATAGACTAGTATCTACATATATTTTATGTATTCATGACATATCATTTTCTTAACATATTCGATATTTCTCTTTTAAATTGTCACAAATCTCCAAAAAATTTTCTAATGTACTTATTGAGAAAAAAATCCACGTATAAGTGGACACATGCAGTTCAAACTATGTTGTTCAAGGGTCAAATGCATTTCTAAAACTGGATTCTTCACTTCTCCCCCAATCCCAACCTCAACTTTTTGCAGCAATCCAGTTAAAATACCTGACTTTGATTTTAAAATTCTCCACTCTCCCAAACTTTCAAGTTGGAGACCTAGGACTCATCTTTTTATCCTTCTCTCTCCTCTGAACCTAATCAACCACTAAATCTCATCAATTTTATTGATTCCACATTCCTCTAAATGATCTCTCTGGCCTTAGTTCAGTCTTCTATCACCTAATACTTTAACTGTTGCTACAGTGTAACAGAAGCCTTTCTCCTAATCAAAAAAAAAAAAAAGAAAAAGAAAACCACTGCCATCAAGTCGATTTCAATTCATAGCAACCCTATAGAACAGAGTAGAACTGCCCCACAGGGTGTCCAAGTACAAAGCTGTAAACCTTTCTCCCACAAAGCAATTCTGGTGCATTAAACTGCCAACCTTTTGATTAGCATCCCAAAGCTTTAACCACAGCACCACAAGAATTCCTTTCTCCTAATCAAAACACATACTTATTTCAAGGTAAGGGGAGGATTACCTGTCCTCCATGAAGCCCTCTGTGACTGCCCCTTCCTGGAATACCATCTCCCCCTTCACAGGAAGTAATTCACAATGAACTATCCATTAGATGATCAAGTTCTTCAAGCTGCATTATTGTATTTAATCCCTGCACTCCTTTAAGGTATTCATTTAATGTTCACAGATGAGGAAACTGAGAAGCTAAGTAACACGGAGTTGCCATGAGTCATCAACCCAACGGCAACAACTTTAAAAATCACTTTGTCCTCACTGGTATTATTATGACTGATGTCGAGCATAAAACTGCTGGGGGGCTGGAGAAAACTGGCTTGGAGTGAAAATTATAGATCATTTATAGTGTGATCTTGAAACACCTGATGCCCACAAGTCAATTCTGACTCCTGGTAACCCTATAGGACAGGGTAGAACTGCCTTATAGGGTTTCCTAGGCTGTAATCTTTATGGAAGCAGACTGCCACATTTTTCTCCCAGGGAGCCACTGGTGAGTTCAAATCCAATGACCTTTCAGTTAGCAGCCAAGTGTTTAACCACTGCACTGTCAGGGCTCTTTCATAGTGTAATTCACACAAGGACAATTCAGAAATTTTCATGGATGTCATCTCACTTAACCTTCATTGATTTCTAATTAAAATTACACACAGGCCAGTTCTTCCTTCACTAATAAAGCAGAAGGTTGGAAGTAATTGGACTGCTAAACTGTAGGAATCAGCTAGTTACAGGACAGGGTGAAGAATGGTTTTCCTCACTTCCAGCTTCAAGATCACAGAGATCTCTAAATACACTGCCATTGAGTGGATTCTGACTCTTATAGGCCCTCTAGGACAGAGTAGAACTACTCCATAGGGTTCCCAAGGCTGTAAATCTTTATGGAAGCCGATTGACTCTCCTTTCTCCCACAGAGTGGCTAATGGGTTTGAACCACCAACCTTTAGGTTACCTTTAACCACAGTGCTACCTGTGCTCCCCAAAGACATCTCTAGCAGAGAAAAACTTCTTCCTCTTTTAAGGATCGAAGGTAGCTGGCCAAGTTTTCCTAATTTTTGGGTGGACCCCTTCAGCAGGGGCAGACTTTTGCATAGGTTTTCCCAGTGTGGGTGGAGTAAGGCAATTACTTCACAAACTCCACTAGCTACAAACAACACAACAAACAATATGGTGAAAAATGTAATAATTCGTGAAACTCTTAACCTAGGGTCAATTACCAATGTCAGGGGAAGTCAAGAAACTGTATGCACATGTTCTTTATGTGTGAACTACTAAGGAAAGACTTTCATTAGTTTCTCCCAAAGTCCAAAACTAAAAAAGACTAAAAACTACAATTCCGTATGCCTGTGCATATTCTTTCTGGCTCATTATTAAAAAAACAAAACAAAACAAAACAAAAAAACCCAAAATCAAACTCACTGCCTTCGAGTAGGATTCCATAGCGATCTCTCCTTGGGTTTCCGAGCTGTATCTCTACGGAGGGAGCTCTGGTGGCCTAGTGCCTAAGGCATTTGACTGCTAACCAGAAGGCTGGCCGTTCAAACCCACCAATCTACTTCCATAGTGATACTGTCTTGGAAACTCAAGGAGGGGTTGCTGTAAGTGGGATTCGACTTGAGGGCAGTGAGTTTTTTAGTCTCTATAGAAGCAGATTGCCCAATCTTCTGGCTCACGGTTGTGCTTTTTTGGAGCACCTTTGGAGGATAAAATACATATCTATTCAAGTACCTGATAGTTATGGATGGGGTCTACCAGGAATACAAATGCCCCTGTCTACACACCAGCCACTCCTCGGAAGCAAGATTGGGCAATCTATTTCCGTAGAGACACTGTCTTGGAAACCCAAGGAAGGGTCACTATGAGTCGGATCCGACTCGAGGGCAGTGAGTTTGGTTTTGGTTTTTGGGATTTGAGTTAGGGGCTATAATAGGTCTTGAACGTTATAAATAGGCCTAAGGTTAGCATTCATTCAGTTTCTTGGAGAAGGGCCAAAGGCAGTCGGGAGTCCTAGAGAGCAGTCTCGACCAGGCCCCTAACCAGATCCTGGACAAGTTCCGTGCCTTCTCTGAGCCTCAGTTTTCAGTTTCTACATCTGCAAAGTTTCATCAGATGGTCTAAGGGGGTGGGGGAGCCGGGAGCCTGGTACTAAGTAGGCCTAACTATTAAAGCAGCTTCCTGTGGGCGAGGTACATAGCTTTAGCGGTCCTCCCTCCCCTACTCAGGCCCGCGAAGTCCTCACTTAACACACCCCTCGGAGTGACAGCCCTTTCCCAACCGCAGTCCAAGGCGGCCCCAACCCAGCTCCGCCTCTTCCCGCTGGCGTCCCATCGTGCCCCGCGCTGGGCCCCTAAAGCGGCCAGGCGCCTCCCGCCTTTCCGTCGACCCGACCCCGAACTCCTCTCCCCAGCTCTCCGCCCTAGCGTATCAACGTCTAGACCCCTAGCCAATCACCCAGGCTCAAAGTCCTGCCTCTGGCCCACCCTCCTCTCAGCGCTCAGCCAGCCTGAGCTCAAGGCCTTTGCCAGGCCAATCCAATCAGCAGCCGGCTCATACCTGCCCCACCCCCAACCTCCCTTCCCTCGGCCAATCCTCACGCCCTATTTCGCTGCCCGCCCAGCCAACCCGGGCCTTGAAACCAGCAGGCGAATCGGCGCAGGGCGGCCCTTCAACACTGACCGCCTGGCCAATCGGGGATTCCGCGTGGCCCCGGCGGCAGCCAATCCACATGGAGCGCGGTGCCGCCTCGGAGAGGTCCGGCCCGAATATCCCTCCGCCTCCCTCTCGCCCTCCCTCTCCCTCCCCGAGAGCCGCCGTTCACTTACTGCCTCCCTTCCTTCTTTCTCCCTCCGCCACCCGAGCACCAGCCGCGCTCTGAGCTGCCCCCGGGGTCCCTCCCCCACCGCCAGAGGAGCAGCTGCCGCCGCAGCTAGCAGCAAATTAGGAGGAAGAAAGGAAAAAAAGAAAGAAGGGGGGGCTGGAGTGACTAGCAAGAGGGAACCGGTGAATGGGCTTGTGGTGACCCCCCCCCCCCCGACCCCCAACCCCAAACCCCAGTTAGAGCCGTCGCCCGAGAGGCCGGACCGTCTTTTTAGGAAGAGTCGCCGCCACCACCTCCGCCATGGAGCTGATCACTATCCTCGAGAAGACCGTGTCTCCTGGTAGGACGCAGGGGCCAGGGGGTCGTGCTGAGGTGATTTGAAGTGGGGGGAGGGGAGGCCCTGGACCCTCTGACCCGGTCCCCTTTCCCACTTTCCTTCTGCCTAGATCGGCTTGAACTGGAAGCGGCGCAGAAGTTCCTGGAGCGTGCGGCCGTAGAGAATCTGGTGCGTGCCACCCTGCTGTACCCCATCCCGCTGTCTTCCCATCCCCTGCGTCCGGGGCCTTCCCGCCCTCCTGGAGGCCCAGGCCTCAGGAACCTACCCCGCCCCATCCCGTCCCCCTCCCCCCCACCCTGGTCCAACCTAACCCCGCCATGGGGAAGCCGGTGGGTGTGTCCCGCCCCAGGCCTCAGCGGCTGGCCAATGGCGCGCCGCGCCGAGGTGACTGCCGCCCAATCGCCGCACGGCCTGAGGGCGGCGGTGCGGCGGGAGGGAGAAAGAGGGAGGAAAGGGAAGTTAGGTTGCGCGGTGCTGCGTGTTCAGCAAGGGTGGGGGTGGGGGAGCCGGGCCTAGGGGCCATGTGGAAGCTCGGAGCCCAGCTGCCAACCCTGTTCTGACCTGGGCCGGCTTCTTTTTACTGTCCTGTGGCCCCTGGGCTTCACTCTACCTACTTCCCAGAGCTCTGCCCTTTCCTCACCCCCTTGGTTTGTGCTCATGCCTAAGGCTGGCACCGAATGGTTCTTAACTCATTCCAATAGATATTTTCCCTATTCTGCCTGTTTATTCCTTTCCTGGGTTTTTTTGTTTTTGTTTTTGTTTTACCTCGATGAGCAGAGATGTAATCACTAGGGGTTTGCACCCAGACAACAGGCTAGAGCTCATCCTTGAGGAGATCGGGCCTGTTTCCTGATGAAATCTCAGAGGAAAGTTCCTCTGCGTTTTTCACGTTTGAAAGGCACCCCAAAAAATGAAGATAAGCCTACTAGAGTATAAAGACTGGTCTGCTGTATGAAAATGTGGGATGAATTGACTTTCACAATCCATAAGCCGCTTCTGTGTCTTTTTGGTTACCTGTTGTGGGGATGGGAGCAGAGGGAAGGGTGGATGATATTTGACATCTTTTAAGAAGGTAACAGGTAACTTGTAGAAAACGTAACAAAAATGTGTTCCCTTGAATTATCTAAACAAAATAAGCAAAAAGAAGGGGGAGGGCTTACTATGTGTAAAAGCCTTTGTTCTTATAAATTCTAAATTTGTACTACCTTTTTACCCTTATCTCTCCTGAGGAAGGTTTTTTCTGTTAGTATAGACTGAAAATATGTCACTTGGAATATATTCCTGTTTTTGTTAATTTGCAAGAAGCCTTTTATTTTTAAAACGTTACAAAGTACTAAGACACTTAAGAATATGTTGTGCTGTGATTAAATTTTAGGTGCCACACAGTACTTGTTAGTGGTAAGAAACTATCAGCTTTTGGCTTGTTTTGTTGACTTTTCCATTTGGATGAGGTGTTTCTTTTTTTCTTTTTTTTTTTTTTTTTTTTGAGAAGAGGACCTGTGCATTACTAACAAATTGAGTGTCTTTCAGGGCTCCTCTATGTGTCATGGCACAACTCAGGTCCAAAATGTAATAGTAACTTTTATTTAGTGTATTTATTAAGTGTAAATTATAAATATAAAATCAGATTCTTTGGAACAGTTTGCCTTGACCTTTCTTATCTTTAAAATTTAACCTAATAAATATCTATCAGTTTTTCCTTATATGTCTGCTTTTTTCACTGTTCCCCTTTTATTGAAGGTTAGTGCAGATGTGGCCTTGTCCACACCTGCAGTAGGTTCTTAGGTTTATGTTTTAGGCCTGTTTGTAAGCATATCCTTCTCTTATTTCAAGATTACTTACTCTCAGGAGTTCAAAAGCCACCCTCAGTATCATTTTTTCATAGTAAGGTATTTGTTTAAAAAAAAAAAAAGTTTTGCTTTCTACAAATACATATTGCATATCAGGTACTATTAAATTTGTTAGTGACATTTCATTTTACAAAGAAGAATCCATTGACCATCAGTTTGCAAATATACTTTAATTCTGGGGATTTAAGGTAAAGATGTAGCCATTGAGAATGTTTTTGATAGGAAAATCTGCAACTTGTTGTGTTTGAAGCTTCGTGAGAAGATAGATGGCTTTAATAGGTAGATATTTGTGGAATTTTCTGAGGCACTTATGATTTGTCCTAAAACAAAAAAACAAAAAAAAATAGGTTTTTCTCAGTGGTTTGGTGTTCATAAGCTAGCCTCACTTGATGAAATTTTCAAGAGATGTTTTCTTTTTGCACGTGCATCTTCTCTTAACAGCCCACTTTCCTTGTGGAACTGTCCAGAGTGCTGGCAAATCCAGGAAACAGTCAGGTTGCCAGAGTTGCAGCTGGTCTACAAATCAAGAACTCTTTGACATCTAAGGATCCAGACATCAAGGCACAATATCAGCAGAGATGGCTTGCTATTGATGCCAATGCTCGTCGGGAAGTCAAGAACTATGTAAGTAGTTCATCTCCTTTTGGCCATATTGCCTAGGAAACAAACAACTGTCACTTCTTTTGTAATTTGCATGGGATAGAGCTGACAATATGATACGTTTTTGAGACACAGGCTTCACTGGAAGATAAAAATTGTATTTTATTTCAGTTTTTCTTAAGTCATCTTGTTCATTCCCATTGATGGATTGGATGTTTTTTTCTCCCTGATAACTGAATTGATAATTAAAGGAGTTTATAGAGTCTCTTTGGTGAATTGGAGATACAAATTGGTTGTTCCCAAACTCTGTAGATCAGAATTGCATAGGAAATTTGTTAATAATATGCGTGTCCAATCTCCCTCAAGAGCTTTTTGTTTGGTAGGTCTGGAGTGAGGCCCAAGAATATTTTTCATACTGTCTTCCCAAGTGATTCTTCCACAGTTCAAATAACACCTGGCTCTTGGTGAACTTGTGTTGTGGATAATTCTCTTTGATAGTTTATGCATTGTACTGTGTGAAACCAGAGGAAAATTAAATGATCTTTTGGGCTTTTAATGCCAAAGAGTTTGCAAAATAGGATTATGGTGTTTAATGGTGCTTTTATTTACTTAGGAATTATGAAAAACTTCTCTTTAGAAACATCTGACTTTTTTAAGGCATTAGAAGAGAGAGATTATTTCCCAATACCTGAGGAAAATTGAATGTTGATTTGCATCTTGGTGTTCTTGTGACTTTCTTGAATTAAAAATGCATAATTCTAGTTGAAGCAAAGGATTCAGAATATACGGGTAGGTGTGCTTTTTTTTTTTTTTTTTAATTAGTGAAGTTCTTTATAGCCTATATGGCCAGGGTTAAGGCTTAGAAAGAGTATACTAAGTTTAGCATCTATGCTGTCATCAGTTGATCTTTGGTATTTGAGGAGAGAATATTTGGGGATTACTATGTGTATATGTTCAGGTCAAGGTCATATACCATAGTTCACATTTCCTGGTTCTGAGTGTCAGCATTAGGTAAATTAGTGACCCTTAAGGCAACAATTTCTTTCTTTCTAGTTGTGTGCCTCCTTCTCTCTGTACTCTGCATGGAGATGCCCACGACAGGGAACTAGATTACGAAAGCCAAGTTATTTTGAATTTTCCTTGGAATAAATAAGTAGAGCTATTTCTATCCACGTAAGGTCTGCTTATGTAATGACATTTAAATACCCCTTCCTCTCAGCAATTTGACATAAATGAAATTTATTCTATTATTTTGGTGGTTATAATGCCGATTTGATTTCTTTCCCCAAAATTGCATAATAGTAAATAAGATAAGACAAATTGGGGATGGTAATTGACTTTATTTTTTGGCACATCATTCTTAACACTCAATATTTTTAAAAATTTGGATCAGAATGTATATGTTGTTGTTATGTGCCGTCGAGTCGGCCCCGACTCATAGCGACCCCTCCTTGGGTTTCCGAGGCAGTATCACTACGAAAGTAGGATTGCCCAACCTTCCTTCCGAGGAGTGGCTGGTGGGTTTGAACCGCCAGCCTTCTGGTTAGCAGTCAAGTGCTTTAGCCACTGTGCTACCAGAGCTCCTCAGAATGTATATAAACATGGTTAAATACTTGTGCATGAAAAAACTTAACAGGTCATGGCCTTTTTTGCCCTTTTTCATAGCACCTCTGATAATATTCTCTCTCAGTGCTGGTAGTTATTTCTTTTTAGGAGCTCTGGTAGCATAGTGCCTAACGCACTTGACTGCTAACCAGAAGGCTGGCGGTTCAACTCCACCAGCCACTCCTCGGAAGGAAGGTTAGGCAATCTACTTCCATAGTGATAACCCAAGCAGGGGTCACTATGAGCCAGGTCTGACTGGACAGCATATAACAACAACAACAACTGATAATACTCTCTCTTAGTGCTGGTATTCATTTCTTTTTTGAAATTTGGAAATTGAGACACATTTGATCACTAGTTTCTTATTTTGATTACTTCTGATAGTTGAGTAGTAGTATAGGACCACTTCTGGTATGTATGTATGTATTTATTTATTTATTTTAAGTTCATTTCTCAGGAGTTGAGCATCTATAGCTTTTAAATGGCCTCAAGTAATACTAAGGGATTTTCTAAATTAATTTAAAAGAGATATGGTAATTGTAGAATGGATTCAAGTATAAACGCATCCTGGACTAGGACTGTTTAATTAGACCTGGGTTGATACCTGTTTAGCCATTTCCACTTTGGACAATTCACCTCATGTTTTTGATGTACAGTTTTTGTTAAAGTCCTTGCTAAGTCTGCTAGTCCTAGAGAGCAAAATAATCATTTAGAATCCATCAAAGCTGTTTATTATTGGGCAGAGCTGGGGGGGGGGCAGGAATGATGACATACTGTACATCTTGTTGAGTTCATTATTAGCTACTGGCTACAAAGCAGGATACTAAGTGACCTGGCCCAGTCAGCAGAGCTGGCCTGAATATTTGGCAGCTACTCTTTGTCCTGTGTCTATGCCACTGTTAACTGCTTGCTTTTTGAGTCGACTGATGATTCTTAGTGAGTTCATTGACTGAATTAGCTAATAATAGTAATGATTAACCCTGGGTCAGTTGTAGCTTCTTCTGTCATTTGTACCTATGCCTTTACCCTTTATAGAATCGTTTATATGGTTACCATTTCAAATAAGACATGTATAATGGCAAGCAGATCTTAATGTTAACTGGCATATCTGTCTAGTTCAGAGTATCTGTTGATGGGGAGAGGACAATTCCTTGATTCTTGGGCAAATAAAACTAATCCTTTCAGATTGGAAGTTAATCAAGGATTAGTTCTTAGGTGTTGGTAACATCAGTAACTTTGTTGCTTGGTGTAGAGATGTAGAGACTTGATCAAGGCCTTTTTATGTATCAGACCCACCTGCGCCCCAGAGTTAGCCTTAATCTAGAGTCAGCACTTCTGTCCACAGAGCACAGTTTGAGACTATAGACAGCCTTGTACTATCACCAAGGAGTGTGGAAGTTGAATTTTGCCCCCCACCCCCCACATACCTTTTAATGCTACCTCCCCTTACTACTTGTTTCCTACCTTGTGAAGTGAGGTATGAGGCTTTGGAGAATTCTATTTGGAAGCAATGATGGTTGGTTTTGTTTGTAGGCTCTGGGACAATGGATTAGCTGATGATGGTACTGGGGCTGGTACAGCTGACTGTACTGCATATGCCTGTACTTTATGTTTTTTCTTTAAGAATTCAGATGAAAACTGATCTATAGTGGGCAAAATATGTTCAAAATATGTTCAAAATTGACATCTTTTGTATTTTTTTTTTTTTAAGGTTTTGCAGACTTTGGGCACAGAAACCTACCGGCCTAGTTCTGCGTCGCAGTGTGTGGCTGGTATTGCTTGTGCAGAGATCCCAGTGAACCAGTGGCCAGAGCTCATTCCTCAGCTGGTGGCCAATGTTACAAACCCCAACAGCACAGAACACATGAAAGAGTCCACATTGGAAGCTATTGGTTACATTTGCCAAGATATAGTAAGTACCTGCCTAATGTATCCAACTTGTGTACTTCTGATTGCCTCATATGATACACATCGTATTAGGATTACTTTTTATCCTCGTATGGGGAAAAACAAGCTATTGCAGAGTGTTTGGAAAATAGAAATGTTTTATTTGTTATCTTTAAAAAACCCAAGTCATACACATTGCCATTGAGTAGACTCCGACTCATAGCAACCCTGTAGGACACAGTAGAACTTCCCCATGGGATTTCCAAGGCTGTAAATCTTTATGGAAGCAGATTGCCTCATCTTTCTCCTGGGGGGTGGCTGGTGCTTTTGAACCACTGACCTTTTGGTGGGCAGCCTAATACTTTAACCTAACCGCTATACCATTAGAGTTCCTATTTGTTATTTTAGATCTGTATGTTTGATTAGTTTACTATGCCTGTGGTTATAATCCCATTTGGGAATGGGTTGTCTTTGTTATGTTAATGAGGCAGGGTTAGTGTAGGGTGTGTTTTAACTCCATCTCTGGGATATAAAAGAGATTAAACAAGCAAGCCAGCAAGGAGAGAGCCAAACCACATGAAGCAGAAGCTCAGAAGAGACAAGGACCTTCCTCCAGAGAGGATGGAGAGTGAAAGCACCTTGAATTTGGTCTTCTTTCTCTAGAGCCAGTACTCTGATTTTGGACTTCTAGCCAAATTTGTGGTATTTCTGTTACAGCAGCTACTAGATAAGATAGTTATCCTTACATTGCTAATTTGGGCATAAAGTAAAGAGATTTGAGGCTTAAAAACTCATAATGGAAATCCATATCTTGGAAGAGGTTTAGATTTTGGACTTACAAATGAGGATATTTTCTGTCTTGGCAGATCTCTGACCTGATCATTTTCCTTAAGATCCTCAATATACCAAGGGTGCTGTGCTACTTTTCCATTTACTGTGTTACAGAAAAAGGTTGCTGACCCCTGGACCCACAACATAATATTTTAAATGTAACCCTCCTAGGGCTGTTATTACTGATGCATTCCTCTGTCTGCTTTGATATGCAGACTTGATGAAGTAAAGAAGTCCACAGGATTTAACCTGGACTTCAATTCCCTGGATATTGTAGCCAGGTGCTAGCTCTCAGCTCTGTGGTGGGCTTAAATTTTTACTTCATTTGGTACAGATGGCCTGGGAAAACCCTACAGATACTACCTTCATTTGCACAGGAAGGAGGAAAAAACCAATATTAACCTCATGCCCAGAGTCATTTTGCTAAGAAAGTCAGATGAAGTTGATATGTGTAACTTGTTTCGGTTCATTTTTGGACTACTAGTACCATGCACTATTTGGCAGGTGTTTTGCAGTGTTGCCCCTAAATGGAAATGTATGTGAAAAGATCAGAAAAAGTCCTAATACTCTCTCAAGTAGATTTTATCACTAAAAAGATTGATGATTAGGTGTGAGCTTGTTAGATTCACCACACTTTTTTGCTTGTTTCAGGACCCAGAGCAGCTACAGGATAAATCCAATGAGATTCTGACTGCCATAATCCAGGGAATGAGGAAAGAAGAGCCTAGTAATAATGTGAAGCTAGCGGCTACTAACGCACTCCTGAACTCATTGGAGTTCACCAAAGCAAACTTTGACAAAGAGGTAAGTAAGTATCTTTTGACATGGGAGCTCTGGTGGCATAGTGCTTAAGGCACTTGACTCCTAACCAGAAGGCTGGTGGTTCAAACCCACCAGCCACTCCTCGAAAGGAAGATGGAGCAATCTACTTCCGTAGTGATACTGCCTTGGAAATCCAAGGAGGGGTCACTATGAGTCATGTCCCACTCGACGGCAGATAACAACAACAACAACGATCTTTTGACAAAAAGGTACACAGTTCAGAGGGTGATAGATGAGAATAGTGGGGTTTTGTTTTGTTTTGTTCTGTTTAATTATATAAAAATGTTTATGACTTCGTGCCAACTTGTCAGGAAGCATTTGATTTCTTTCTTTCTAAGTAGGGATTTGTATTATGTGAGACCAGGCCATGGGAATAGGTGATTGTCATTCCTCCTCAGGCTTTTGGAAATGATGTGATCTAAGATATTCTAAGTTTAGGTTTTTCTCTTTCACTTTTCAAAGTGTGGGTATGTTTTGGGATTTAAAGAATTAGGCTGCTTTATACCTCCTTAGGAAGGTGCTTTTGAAAATTACTGTATAAATGTTTATATGCTTGAAGTTTTTATTAACTCTGGGCTTTCCTTTACTCACTGCATTTGATAGGAATTTGCCATCTCTCAGAAAACAAATTTTATCTCTGAAACAAAACATGTTTTGACTTTTCTTAACATTTTAGATACAAGGAAATTGATTTTCCTACACATAGGTTGTATTTATTTACTTAAAATTTTAAAAATAAATAAATAAACTAACCATCTTTCTTTAAACCCTGTGACCTACATTCCTGTCTCCTTTCTCCCTGGTGTCTTACTAGTGAAGGTCATTTTGGAGATTAAAAGATTAGAGACCTCTTTGGAGGGCAGGTCATATAGCACATACTGGGGCTAAATCTTTTATAATAAATCCTTTATAGTGCTGTTACTATCTCTAGAAAAAGCAACTTGATTGATGATACTAGGATTGTGGGGCTTGAGAGAGAGAGAGGCTCCCCTCGTAGAAAGACTCTAGCAGTCTTCACATGTATGATTTATGCTTTCTCTCTTACTCTTTTTATCTTTATTCTCTCTGCAGTCTGAAAGGCACTTTATTATGCAGGTGGTCTGTGAAGCCACACAGTGTCCAGATACAAGGGTGAGTGAGTGTCTGAATATGAACGCAAGTATGAGGTCATGAAAAATCTTGGTCTTACGGCTTTCCTAGGAAATGCCAGCTCTAACATGTAGTTGTTTGAAATATTAGTAATCAGTTGTCTTCAGAAATAGTTTGACTAATTTATTATTAAAAAGTTTTTCTTCAAAATATTTAAAAAATGGGAACAGTACTTGGAAATTATCATAGAAATGGTTTTAAAGAGCTACTTAATTACCGTTAATTTATTCAAGTGATTGTTTTGAATTGTAGCAATTAAAACAGTTTTGGTGTTAACAGTAGCCTGTAGCCTAAACCTGACCCTTCAAGCAGGTAAGAGTAATTTCTTCAGCTTGAGTGTATCCGTGAACTTAGCTATGTTGTTGATTCCACAGGCACCTTTAAAGCAGGAAAAAAAAAAAAAAGAGGGTAGAAGTAATTAAATAGGAAAAGATAAATTTGAGGAAGAATGTATTTCTCGGGAAATAATATCACCTATAAGTAGCTTAGTTAACTCTCTTTGGATTACTGACTCATTTTTGTTACTTTTTTTGTCAGATTGCATTGTTATTAGAGTAAACTGTTTAATCTGTTTTTTTTTGTGAAAGGTACGAGTGGCTGCATTACAGAATCTAGTGAAGATAATGTCCTTGTATTATCAGTACATGGAGACATATATGGGTCCTGCTCTTTTTGCTGTAAGTATTTTTATTTTATGTCATTTGCGCTTGTAGCTAATTGCAAAGCCTGTTGTTCTTAGTTGCTGTTTTTTCAGTTCTGTAATTTTTGTCTCAATATTATGAAATCAAGGAAAATACTTTGAGTCTATGTGTTATGTTTAAGCTCAACAGAGTCATTCCAAGAATACTTCGTGCTGCTAAAAAGTGTTTTTTAAAAAATCTGCTTGCTCTTTCTACTTTTCAGGCCTAGATTTCATAAATCTACATTTTTGAAACTTGGATGTCATTGGTTAAAGACAGAGAGACTGATTTGAACGAGCACTTATTTGGGGCGTGTGTCATGTTTTTTTCTCTTAAGATCACAATTGAAGCAATGAAAAGTGACATTGATGAGGTGGCACTACAAGGAATCGAATTCTGGTCCAATGTCTGTGATGAGGAAATGGATTTGGCCATTGAAGCTTCAGAGGTGAGCCTGGAAAAGGATGGGTATAGAAGGGAGAGCTTTAATTTTCGCTAGGCTTTGGGATGTATTTCATTTGTGAATGTTGTTATTCTCCTGCTGGGAAACCTGTTATTCTAACTTGGCTTTGAGAATATCTCCATTTGCAGAAATTTCTGCCAGCAGAAGCCCCTCATGAGGAAGATAGGTTAGTAATAAGTCATCCCATGTTTTTGCTGATCAGTTAGGCATGGTTTATTGTAAGCATTGATTTTAGTACTGTGAACACAAGGGGGCAGCAGGCTAACACAGTTTCAGGAGGTGAGAGCTAATGCAGAAATTATTTCCTGTCTGAAGTTCAGTGCAGTGAAAGTTTGTTGTTGTTGTTGTTGTTGTTGTTATTTGCCATCGAGTCGGCCCCGACTCATAGCGACCCCTCCTTGGGTTTCCGAGGCAGTATCACTACGGAAGTAGGATTGCCCAACCTTCCTTCCGAGGAGTGGCTGGTGGATTTAAACTGCCAGCCTTCTGGTTAGCAGTGAAAGTTTAGAATGTATAATAGATACTTGACAATTCTGGTAAAGGAATCAGATGGGAGGGAGGAGGGTTAGTTCTGTACTTACAGTCTTTGAACCCAAGCTTTGTTTCCAACCCTGTCTTTGTGCGCTTCAGAAACATAGTATCAAGTAAATGAAATACATCCCTTTATCCAAAAATCATTTAGATGACACCTTATTGATATGAATTGAGTTTGTGAGGAAAGAATTAATTCTTAAAGTTACCTTGATTATATACATGGCCTAAAAGAGTCTCATGGCAGGAGACCACAAAATGAGCATCTCCAAAGATCACAGTGAATGTTACTCATTTGTCCCATATGATTTTCTCTGGACTCCTTGCCAGCTCTTATATGCCTTTAGTATCATAGGTTCTTTGCTGCTGTCTGGAATTTGCTGTATGTTTTATCTTCAGGCAGCAGAACAAGGACGACCCCCTGAGCACACCAGCAAGTTCTATGCCAAGGGAGCACTGCAGTACCTGGTTCCAATCCTTACACAGACCCTAACAAAACAGGTGAGTTACCTTCCAAACCTTGCTAGGTAAGCTGTGACCCCTTGTGAGATTTGGTGTGCTGTGCAGCAGTTTCCATGAAGAAATTTGGCATCGCCTCAGCTATTTGATGTTCTGTTATAGATGACTCAGGGACAGCCTTGGCTCTCAAGTTGTTTGTGAAGGAGAATTGGGTCTGAATATTTCAGATGTGTCTTGATCAGGAATGAGCCACACACCCTGCTCTGATTTCCTGAGTACTATGTTTTTCAAACAAGAGGCATCATACTCTAAAAGTTACAGTAAAGAAAGGTTAGGAATAAATGTGGTAGTTTTAGGCCACTCAAATATTTGTTCTAATATCTGAGCTGTTTTCATGGCTTCACAGGATACGTATGCATTTTAAATGCTGATGAGGTTGGATACGAGTTCCCGGTTATCACTATTTTCTTCTTGTGTATGGCTCTTTTTCTTGGTTTGGTATTGGGGAGGTTCTTTTTGTCACTTCACTTCTGCTGAATGGGGA
This sequence comes from Orycteropus afer afer, assembly GCF_000298275.1. NCBI lineage: Eukaryota > Metazoa > Chordata > Mammalia > Tubulidentata > Orycteropodidae > Orycteropus > Orycteropus afer. The sequence goes on along the minus strand of NW_006921672.1, from coordinate 6,666,861 downwards.
ATAATGCCAAAGAGCCAGCAGTACTCTGAAGAAAGTGTTGGTGACTTTGAGCACTGTGAAATGTCTTTGTGCATAGGAATATAATTTGTATGTGGCCCTTTGAATATAGCAGTTTTATAGATAAGTAGAGTTGTATTTGGTTTGAAATGGACTTGGTGTTCTCTTAAATTTTCATCTCATATTTCAGTTTGTGGTTGCTGTTCTAACTCTAGGTTAGTTTTGATTTTGCCTTTTTGCTCAGTACATTTGAGATTCATCCATGCTATTGAAGGTAGTCGTAGTTTATTTGTCCCTGTTGTATAGTATTAGTGGAGTCTTTTTCTATCTGAAGTTTGTTTAACAAGGGCTATACAGTGATGAGTCTTTGTGGAAGGTATAAAATAATAAAAAAAATCATATTTCTCCCAATACTAAGTTCTAAAGACACTTGGGAGTAGTCAGAGGCCCTTTTGAGGTTAAATGATTCTTTGAATAAAACCTTACTAGTACTGTAATTTTTCACCAGGATGAAAATGATGATGATGATGACTGGAACCCTTGCAAAGCAGCAGGAGTGTGTCTCATGCTTCTGGCCACCTGCTGTGAAGATGACATTGTCCCACATGTCCTCCCCTTTATTAAAGAACACATCAAGAACCCTGATTGGCGTTACCGAGATGCCGCGGTCATGGCTTTTGGCTGCATCTTGGAAGGACCAGAGCCCAATCAGCTCAAGCCACTAGTTATACAGGTGAAGCTAAGGGAGTTTTAGAATGAGAAGTGAGATATTTATTGCTTATTTAAACTTTTAGCTTGAAAGTGTACCTTTATTTTAAAAGCAGCTATAAATAATCATCCACAACAGTTATTTCTGGATAGTTATTTGCTGTCAGTGAGAGATAAGCTATTTTTATTTCTAAAAACCTATTACATAAATCATAGGACCTAGGAACATGAAAAATGTAGACAAAAAAGGCCAAAAAGAAAAAGTCACCTTTATCTCATTGCCCAGGGATAACCCTCTTAACTCTTGGTATTTATTCTTCCATCTTCTTTTTTGGGCATGTATATGCAACAGGATTGAGATCATGCTGTGCAAATAAGTAGTCTTAAAGCATTTTTTTCTTCACTTAGCAGTATATCATAAACATTTCCCCAAAATTTTTAATGATGAAATTAGTATTACATCGTTGTAGTATAATGACATTTATATAATGAAAATCTCCTATGGGAATATTGTATTTATTTTGCTATTATACATGACACAAGTGTCCATTAAAATTTAGTGCATATGACACTCAACCTTGCCAGGATATAGCTCAGTGTCATCACAGCTGCTTTCTGGGATCTCTGAGTAATTAAGTGAAGACTACTGAAAGCATTCACACGATATTCTTAACAGAACTCCATACTGGGATTTAGTGAAGACAGAAGGCTAAGGAAGTTTTCACTGCTTTATTTATTATATTCATTGATAACTTTTCAAGCATATCTTTTAAAACTATAAAAGTATCTTGATATAATGCTTTGAGTTAAAACCTGTCCATCAATATTTACTCTTAAGGTAGCAGGCAGCATGATTTTAATTTTAATCTTCATTTTGCTTTGCTAATAATTATTATATTTTCAGGCTATGCCCACCCTAATAGAATTAATGAAAGATCCCAGTGTAGTTGTTCGAGATACAACTGCGTGGACTGTGGGCAGAATTTGTGAACTGCTCCCTGAAGCTGCCATCAATGATGTCTACTTGGCTCCACTAATGCAGTGTCTAATTGAGGGCCTTAGTGCTGAACCTAGAGTGGCTTCAAATGTGTGCTGGGTAAGGGATTTTCTTCCTGGTGAGACAAGGAGCTTGGCAGAATCATTGGCAAGGAAGTAGTAGGAAGTGTGGGAGAAAAATGAGTCTACCTTACTGGAAGGCTTTTTCTGATGAGCATCTCCTTTCTAATTTTTTCAATTAAAATGGGAGGTAAATGGCAGCTGCAGGAGCCCGTCAGAGCTTTTGACTCATGGTGAATAGTTCCTGAACTACTTAGAATAGGCTAGCTAACCTAGTGGGATAACTATTTGGATTCAGTTGCTTGGGGACAGGAAGTGTTGGTTAAGGGAGACAGTTGTTGGATACAAAAAGTACCATTGCTGAGAGGGGGCAAAAGGGAGGTAAAGTAGGCGGCCTAAATGCTGAGTCAGTGCAGGCTGACTGTAGTTCATTGGGAACATTCGGGGCCATTGGGGGAGGAAGGTGAAATAAGGAAGAAGTGAAACTAAAAGCAGAAGTAGTTGGGGATTCACTAGCATTCTTTAAGATTAGTTGGAAAAGAATACTGTCCAAGGTATCTTATGAAAACATGAGTTAACCCTGGAATGAGATTCTTGTCAGGACTAATGTTAAGTGTTTCTGGGTTTCAGGCTTTCTCCAGTCTGGCTGAAGCTGCATATGAAGCTGCTGATGTAGCTGATGATCAAGAAGAACCAGCTACCTATTGCTTATCTTCTTCTTTTGAACTCATAGTTCAGAAGCTTCTGGAGACTACAGACAGGTAACTGGTAGTCATGGAAGTAGTTAGTGGACTTGCATCCAACTCCTGTTGCCTTCTGTGTAGGGGATATCTCAGCTAATCTTAGAAACATTGAGACAGTAGGAGGTTTTCCACGCTCTGAATGAATTAAAGGGATCCTTTAGTGAATAATGTGTTCAAAAATAGAAACGTAGGACTGTTCTGCTTACATTAAAAGTCTGAAAATTGTTTGATTTCTCTACTGTCTTTTAGTACCCCTGCCTTTGGATTCATTGTCACTGGGTTTTAGAAAGTTATTTTTGTGTGTGTGTGGTTTGTGTGAAAGTTTGTAAAACAAATCAGTTTTCTATTCACAAATGTATACACTTTTGTTTTGTAACATTAGTTGCAATTCCATTAATGTAACAGCACTCTTCCCACTCTGTCCCTGGTTCCCTGTATCCATTTGTTCCTCTTTGCTGCCCCTTCTTGCCTTCTGAGTTTTGTTTTGGGGTTAGTTCTCCTTCTAGAAGGTAATTAATTGATCTGAACAGGGCCTCTTAATTTTATAATGTTAACAGCATCAGTGTTTGATTACATTAGAAGAGAAGTGGTAGTGCTCATGATGAGATTAGTTGCCATGCTAGCTCGGTAACCACCATTTATGTTACTGAATGAGGAACTTGCTATCAAACAGTTGATTGACAAATGAGCTTCTGAAATGCAGCAACTGTAGTTGGGAACAACCTTTAATCATTTTAGGTTTGTGTGAATAAAACTTGAAGCTGTGAGTGAAATGAGCTGTCAGGACCTTCCATGCTCAACTAGTTTGTCTACAAACCTCTGTTAAGGATTGTATATAAAGGCATCTCACACAGATAAATGAAGAAAATTGAGATATCTTTTTCTTAACTCTTCAGGCAGCCTCTTTCATAGTCCATGTGGGATCTTAAGTATTTCAGACCAGTTTTTTCCCCTATAATTTAGCCCATTTCCAAAAGGGCTACTCTGAGTTTCAACCCAGTCTGAAGACTATATGAATATAGGCTTTGATTTCTGGTTGTTTGTTGCCAAACTCCAGACCAGGTCTACAACCACATCAGTCTCTGGGTCCTTACTTTCAGTGAGACATTACACATTATAAGAATTTCACTGCCCTTTCTCCTCAGTTGATCCTGTAAGGTTTTTGCTCTGTGTGCCTTATAGGCCTGATGGACACCAGAACAACCTGCGGAGTGCTGCCTATGAATCTCTAATGGAAATCGTGAAAAACAGTGCCAAGGATTGTTACCCTGCAGTTCAGAAAACTACTTTGGTCATCATGGAGCGACTGCAGCAAGTTCTTCAGATGGAAGTGAGGCTTAGAGCACTCCTGGCTGTTGGTGGGAAGAGTGCAGTTCTTATTAACTTACAGCTCTGTTTTCAGGATGTTCTCGCTTTTGGATGGTTAAGTATATATTTTATCAGAAAGACACAGGTTTATCTAAAACATTGGAAGTTGACACTGTCTTGCTTTTTGCTTTATTCATAGCTACAACATACCATATATACTGTGTGTTTATTTACTTTTCTACATTAGTATCAATAGAGATTACATAATAGTCACAGCAAACCTAGCAAAAATGAAGGGTTTTATGTAGAACCCTCTTGGAAGGTTTTCAGGAGCTGTGGTGGTACTGTTAAAGCATTGGGCGGCTAACCAGAAGATTGGCAGTTTGAATGCACCAGCTGCACTGCAGGGGAATGATGAGGGGCTCTGCTTCTGTAAAGATTTTACAATGTTGGAAATCATTGGGACTATTCTCTGTCCTAGAGGGTGGCTGTGAGTGGAAATCGAGGCAGTGACAGAGGATTTGGTTTGGGGGTTAGTTTAGAAGGTTTTTACTTAAAACACAATGAACGATTTTCTTTTCTTCTCTCATAGTCACATATCCAGAGCACATCTGATAGGATCCAGTTCAATGACCTTCAGTCTCTACTCTGTGCAACTCTTCAGGTATAATGCAGTTTCATCACCTCTTAGGATCTCTGGATAAGAGAGAATCCAGATACCAGGATGACAAGTTCACATACACATAGAACTCTTGAAATGGTTCTCAAAAGGCTTTGGTCTGTGACTGATTGGGAGAATAATTTCCCATGGGTCCAGAAACGCCCAATTTGTTATTTGCACAATGTAGGGGAGGAAACTCCTTGGTTTGTGGAGCTAGATTTGTGTTGGCTGTTTTTAGTCCTTTCATTGTCCAAGCCTAACCCAGTCAGATTTGATTCTCAACTGTGATTCACTCTGCTAAAAATACAGCCTTGAGTTTTAGAAAGAACATTTGCTATTGGAAGCTTTATTGAAATTTAAGTAATTTATAGTCAGTAGTTACCTATCAACGCCTACTTCCTGGGTGGTGTAAATGGTTAATATGCCTGGCTGCTAACCCAAAGGTTGATGACGCAAGTCCACCCAGAGGAGTAAAGCCCTGGTCTTCTGAAAAATCACCTGTTGATGACCCTGTGGAGCACAGTGCTACTCTGGAACACATGGGGTGTCCATGAGTCAGAATCAATTTGACAGCAACTGATTTTTTTAAGCCTTTACAGTAGACTTTCTGAGAGGCTGAAATAACTAATATAAAATGGCACTCCCTATTCATGAAGTGGCTGAGGAGCTATTCTCTTTTCAATCAGATAATAGGAAACCCCTGGCACTTGTTATCTGAAGCTTAAATGGGTACTGATTTTAGTATTCACTGACACTAGTTAAGTCATTTTATGTATGAACTTCCTTCTTGACTTGACAGCAGTGGGTTTTTTGGGGGGGGAGGAGGGATTATTTTTTAAAATATAACTGTTAAGATTTCTTTCCTTTCTCATCAGACAAAATATAAGAATGATCCAGTAACATCATTAGAAACAAGTGAAAGAGTGTGAGGAGGGAGGTTTGGGGAATATGTGTTAAATTGGGAGAAGTTAGCCTTCAGTTTACCAAGACTATTTCTTGACCAACATCTTTAAGTGGATTAGGATACAAGAAAGTTTGCTCTTTGTTTTATGAGTAAGAACTCTTAATATGACCTTTAAAATGGAAATAATGCAGCTGCCATTCCATAAGAAATGGGAATGGAAGCTCTGGACAGAGATTTGTTAGACATAAGTGAAATGCAGATCTGACTATTCCAGGGAGGATTGTCTCCTGTTTTTTCTGAGTTTGGAGATAGAAGGAATAAGTGGAGTGTTTTTGTTTTTGTTTTTTTAAATTGTGTTTTGGGTTCAGATTTACAAAGCAAATTTGTTTTATATTCAACAGTTCATAGCATTTGATTTCATGGCCCTGATTACCATCCCCAACCATTTAAAAAAAAAAAAAATCTCCTCCTCTCCCCTCCCTGTGCTCTTCTTAACTATGCATTCCTGTCCTGTCTGTCCAGCTTTCTCTCTGTGTGAATGCTGCCCCTCTGGTGTCTCATGGCTGATTGATCTAAGGGGTACATCTCCCTAGAGTAGGTGGGTGCATCACCCGGGGGTAGGTGTTCTGCACGGAGGTCTTTCTGCTGTTGGGCTGAAAGCCAATCCATGGAAATGAGTCCATTTCTAGGCCCAAAGGGTAACCCGGAGCCATAATCTCAGGGGTTCCACCAGTCTCCATCCAACTGAATTCTGGTCATTTTTGTGGTTTTGAATTTTCTTCCACATTTTTCCTCCCACTGTATCCAGGATCTCCAGTTTTGATCCCTTACCGAGTGGTTGGCATTGGTAGCCAGGCACCATCTAGTTCTTTTTGTCTCGGGATCATGAAGGCTGAGGTCCTCATGGTCCATCTTACCCTTGGACTGATGTCTCCAGATGCTTTTGATTTTCTTCATAAGTGGAAGTTTTATGCAACTGTTTTGTACTATTAAACCCTTGACCATAAAAATACCTTTAGTCTTTTTACTAAATGACCAGGTATGTCTAGGCAAAAGGGAACAATGTATCCATACATATATAAGTTTTGTAGATGACGTTTCTATGTATATATTCATATGTGCTATAAGAATATCCGTATATATAATAGAATGTATAATAGAGCTAACAGGACAAAGTTACAAAAACTTCTTAGCTACAGCCAAACACCTTGAGGGAATGAATGACACTGGGCCCATGGTCTTGGAACCATGGTTGCGGGGACATTAAGCTCAATTGGCATGACATACTACACAACATTGTTCTACATCCTACTTTGGTCAGTAACAACTGGGGTCTTAAAAGCTCAAGATGCAACGATTGGTCTCTCCTTGTCTGGAGCAAAGAATGAAGAAAACCAAAGAAACATGGAAACCATTAGTCCAAGGGACTAATGGATCATGTGAACCTTGGCTTACGTGACCCTGAGACCAGAAGAACTAGAGGGTACCCAGCTACCATTCTCAGCCACTTGGAAAAGGATCAAAATAGGAGATCCTAGATAGAGTGGGAGAAAAATGTGGAACAAAGCTGAAAATCATTTTATAAAAAAGACCTGGCTGATAGCGACTGGTAAAACCCCGAAGAGTGTGGCCCCTAGTGATCCTTCAGGCCTGGAATTGAACTGTACCTTCCAGCCAGACAGTAAGTAGACAGGTGTAAAAGGTGAACATTTATACCAGTGGGTGCACTTCTTAGAACAATCAACTGTGGGAGATCAGAAGGGCAGTATTTGCACAGGGAGATAGCTCAGGGGGCAGGAATACATAGGAAAGAAGAAGACAGGGAAAAGGTACCCACAGGGAGGAAGTAGGAAGAAAGCTATTAACATGGGGATTGCAGTTAATGTCATGAAACAAAATGTGTTTGAACTGCTGTATGGAAAATGAATTTGTTCTATAAACTTTAACCCAAATCACAATAAAAAAATATGTGTTGTTACGTGCCATCGGACCCGACTCATAGCGACCCCTCCTTGGGTTGCCGAGGCAGTATCACTATGGAAATAGATTGCCGCATCTTCCTTCCAAGGAGTGGCTGGTGGATGGGTATATATATTTTAAAAAATACATATTTTCATAAACTAAATCAAGGGACTTAATGAGAAAGATGTAGTGTTCTCATTGGAGGATTTGGAACTGACAAATCCTGAACTCTTGTTCATTTTACAGAACGTTCTCCGGAAAGTGCAACATCAAGATGCTTTGCAGATCTCTGATGTCGTCATGGCCTCCTTGTTAAGGATGTTCCAGAGCACAGCTGGGTCTGGGGGAGTGCAAGAGGATGCCCTGATGGCAGTTAGCACATTGGTGGAAGGTCAGTGAGCTGAAATCAGACATGGGATATCTTTGGAATGTAGCAATTTAAATGGCCTTGAAGAATTTCTGACCACCAAAAGCATACTCTTCCCTTTCATTTACTGAGGCATGAGTCAGTTCAAAGTTATATTGGACTTAAGTGTAATTTTTTTAACTTCCTTGCCACTCTGCTGCAAGTAAATGGGGAACCAGTTGTGACTAGGTCAGATTGCAGATTGGCAGCCTGTTTCAGGGGAAAATGTTACCTATCACCTATCTGGTGTTCATCAGTACCTCCCTTACCTCCACCCTGAAAGTCTGCTTTAGTGTTTATTGGGATTTGGCTTCTATCAAGGATGAAGGAAGCAAAGGTTTCCCGTTTTTTCCCTAGCTCCTCCTGGTTCAGGTTGTAATGCTTAAGAGATTGACACATCATGGTAGCTAGCGTGAAATGGAGTAAAAATTGAAAAAGTTCAAGGAAATAAATCATTTTCTAATTATTACATGTCTGACCACATGAAATTATTTTGGGAAAGGCATATCTGACTTAAGGCTCTTTGAAAGCCCACTAAGGAGTACTTAAGAAACCTAGAATGCCTCTTCAAGGTAGCTTGTAAGGTATATTACTGAAACCATTACCTGAGGACCAGTCTCCTGAGGACCAGATCTATTTCTGGTCTTGGCACATGTGACCACCCTGAAAGGGCAGTGCTACTTTGGTAATTTTGGCTCCCCTGGATAACTGATGTGGATATGAAGTCCAGTGGTGCTTTTCCTGGTTGTGGTTTGGTAAGCCTTTGATGCGGTTGCCTAGGGACCCTGTTTTCAAGCTGGCCTCCAAAAGGACATACTATAATCAGATGAGGGAGGCTGGACAAGAAGCAGTACTCCTGGCTCAGCAAATTCAAACTTCACCTGGGCATTCCTTGAGGGCCATACCAACTTTGTTGTTTTAGCCAGAGCAAAATCCTGTTCTGTGGAGAGTAGGCATTATCTTCAGGATATGAGAGTTAGGCCCTTCCAGCAGTTAGGATTTGACTTCTCTTAGACAGCCTTAATGTCTTTATGATCGAATTAGTAATTAGCACACACTCCACCCAACCTGTTGAGTAGAGTGAATACATTTTCTGAAAGCCAGTATATCTGTGCTGATATATGTGATACTCTGTAGTGCTGTCATCAGCTAATAGTTTATTTTATTGCAGTGTTGGGTGGTGAATTCCTAAAGTACATGGAGGCCTTTAAACCTTTCCTGGGCATTGGATTGAAAAATTATGCTGAGTACCAGGTAGGATATGCTCTTCAAAATAACATATTTATATTCTTACTCATATCTGATAGTAATTGTAGTACAGACAAAACAGGTTCCTGTAGCTTAGGTAGTTCTTCCCTATGCATCATTACAAGTATTAGTGTCTTTATTTATTGCCCTGAGTTCTGAGCTAATAGTGGACTGTAAAAAACAGGATATTGGGTACTCCCAATAAGGGAGCCCAAGATGACTGTTTGCCTAGGCAGTAGTGATATAACATTGTGCTGTTGGCACCTTAAAGAGCAAGGTTTTTTTTGTGTGTGTTGTTGTTTAAAAAAAAAAAAAAAAACTACGTGCCTCCATTATCCTTGATGAATATTGGCTCTTCTGTCTTATCTTAATGGTAATCTTGGGTATTTCTAGTTCTCTTCCTGTCATATTGGGTATTTTCTTCTTTGACTCTAGGTTTAAGTGATAAACAACCAGCAACTCAGTTTTTAAAAAAAAAAGTACCTTACTTTTCTATGTTGTGTTGTTGTTATGTGCCATCGAATCAGACCCGACTCATAGTGACCCCTCCTTGGGTTTCCGAGGCAGTATCGCTACGGAAGTAGATTGCCCCATCTTCCTTCTGAGGCGTGGCTGGTGGGTTTGAACCGCCAGCTTTCTGGTTAGCAGTCCAAGTGCCTTAAGCACTGTGCTACCAGAGCTCCCAAGAAGAAAGAGCACATCTTCCAACTGACTGCATCAGACTCCTAGTGAGCCCTCCTTGAGTTCCCAAGGAGGACCAAGTAGGAAAAGAGATGGCCATGTCTACACAGCAAGGAGTGGCTGGTGGGTTTGAACTGCCAGCCTGGCACTTGGCAGGCGACTGCCGTAGGCCTGAAGCCATACTTTACTATAGGCAAGCTTTTCTGTTTTGGACGATTATTTCCTTGATTCTTTGCAGGTTTGTTTGGCAGCTGTGGGCTTAGTGGGAGACTTATGCCGTGCCCTGCAGTCCAACATCTTACCTTTCTGTGATGAGGTGATGCAGCTGCTGCTGGAGAATTTAGGGGTGAGTGTCTATACAACTAGTTAACCAGTTTTCAAAGAAAGGATCGGTTGCAAAGATGGTTAAACATTAAGATCTGTGACAGAGCTGAAAGTTCCCAGAACATTGGCTGTAGGCATATGAGGAAGAGGATTAGTAACGTTTTTACAAGATGATTCTAAAGTAAGGTTGTAAATTTAATTAGAGTAATACAGAAAAACACAAAGGAAAAAGTAAATATGTAATCCCTTTATCACCATTAATTTTTTGTATACCCAATTTTGCCACATACTTGTATGGTACCTGACAAGTCACTGAACTCTTAAGATGCAATCTTCTTGCCCGAGCATCTGAACTGGTAGTGTAGATGTATGTGTAACACGGGAATAACAATACTTCTGCTAGCATTTCCTTAGAATTGATAGGGAGCTCAAATGGGATAATGATAAGCTATAGAGGACAATCTGAATGTTGAATATTAGTAGTTTATTATGAATAAATAAAAGTTTCTTGTGACTTTGGTTAGGCTAAAGTTTGACTATTAATTTTCCTTTTTTTATTTCCTTGTCAGAATGAGAATGTCCACAGGTCTGTGAAGCCACAGATTCTGTCAGTGTTTGGTGACATTGCCCTTGCTATTGGTGGAGAGTTTAAAAAATACCTTGAGGTAGTATTGAATACTCTTCAACAGGCCTCCCAAGCCCAGGTGGACAAGGTACACTTAAAACTGTCTTGCTGATCTGATAAGTCCAACCTTAATTGGAGGAGAGGGGCTTTTGACATATGTCAACCAAATGTAATTTTGTTCTTTGTCTCTTACAGTCAGACTATGACATGGTGGATTATCTGAATGAGCTACGGGAAGGCTGCTTGGAAGCCTATACTGGAATTGTCCAGGGATTGAAGGGAGATCAGGAGAACGTACACCGTTGAGTATACAACCCAATATACTTAGTCCACTGGCCAGTGTGTACCTAGCCAAATGGGCTGTGTTTTTCAGTTCTTTAGCTTACTTACAAATTAGCGCTTGTTGCTTAAAGGAAGGGGTAGGAGGAGCAGTGCCCTAATGAAGAGAGTAGCTATGTGTAGGGATGTAGAACTGTTGCCTCTTTCTCTTTGTGCAACATATCTGGAGCATTGCAAAGGATGGGACCCAGCAAGGCTGTTGGAAAAAGCTGTGGCAGAGGTGCTAGTCACTTTCTGCCCCAACCACAAGTGGCAGTTGTTGAGCCCTAATGGAACTGAATTGGAGGACTGGGAATCGGAAGTTTGTAATACCTGATGTAAAGAGGGGAGAATTCCCTTATTACCTTCCGTATTCTGTCTGCTTACAGGACAAGGACTGTCTGTCTCTTCTATTGACTGGAGGAATGATATTTTAATTTGAGGAAGGATAATAAGAGGGGTGTAGTCCTGCCCAATGTAGGACAACTTTGTCAGACCTTCTCTTTCTTTTATAGCGGATGTGATGCTGGTCCAACCCAGAGTAGAATTTATTCTGTCTTTCATTGACCACATTGCTGGAGATGAGGATCATACAGATGGAGTAGTAGCTTGTGCTGCTGGACTGATAGGGTAGGTTGTATTCTGCTTCCAAGAATATGTAGTAAAGAATTTTGAGAAGAGACTGGATGACAATAACCCACCTCTGTAGCAAAGAGATTTGTGTTATGATATAGATAAAGCTCATGGTCTTTTATTCTGAGTGCTTACAAATGTGATTCACTATAGACCTTAGCTCTAGCCTTATTTCAGACCCTCCAGATCTCCGTAATTTCTACTAAACTCTTCAGGAAGTAAGTTCTCAGAGATAGAGAAGTAGTGTCATCTATCTCCACCCCCCTATTCTGATGTTGGTCAACAAATTGCCTCTGTTTAGCCACCTCTACTGAGGGTTTCTGAGGCATCTTTAGAAGAAAGAATATTGGTCTTGAGGAGTTCAAAGACCTGGATTCTAGTTCTGATTTTACCATGAAATAAGCTGTGGAACCTTGGGTAAGTCACTCTACCTCTTTAGACCTCATCTTTTCAACAGTTGAAGGAAGGCGCTAGACTTGGCTATCTGTAAAATTTGTTCTAGCTTAAAAAATTTGGTGAAACTCAAAGCTAGTTAGCAGTGGTTTGGAAGGCTCTAAATAGAGTATAGTAGATAGGGCTGGGCATTCATTCTCGGTGTTTGTTTTGCACAGGGATTTATGTACAGCATTTGGGAAGGATGTACTGAAATTAGTAGAAGCTAGGCCCATGATCCATGAACTGTTAACTGAAGGACGGAGATCGAAGACTAACAAAGCAAAAACTCTTGCTACATGGGCAACAAAAGAACTGAGAAAACTGAAGAACCAAGCTTGGTAAGAGCTTGTCTTTACTGTCCTCTTTCTTGTGGAAGAGATATGCTTTCTTCAGGCAGTTGTGACAAGGGCTAGCTTTTGGTGGTTTGCACTGTACTCTTCCCCATATAGATGCTTCTGAACCAAATCTATATTCCTCAGCCTTATACTAGTGGAAGAGTCGAGCAATCTCAATCTTTTCTTGAGTCAAATATTTGACTCTTCATGTTGATGAAGAATAGAAGTTAATATAACTGGATTCCATTGAGATCCCCAAATCGTTTTGGACCCTAATAAAATCACTGATAATGACAATTTCCATAGTTCTTTTTTCTACACTTTTCTTATTCTACTCCCTTTCTTTTCCTCACACTTGTTTCTTTATTACAGTGCTCTTGGATGTTGCTTTTGGATATTCTATAGAATATCGGAAAAGTGATCTTGTAACTGCTTTGGAGTGTAACTTAAATTTTTTTCCCTCATACTTACTCAATTGTCTTACTGCACAGATCTCAGCATATTTTGAATTTTATCCTTTTGTAGTTTCCTTCCTATCATCCTATCATTAGGTGCTGATGAGAGCAGGTAGATAGACATAAGAAGAGAAGAAAATACCAGTTGAGTAGTTGATAGTCAAGTTCAGTTCAGGCCTAGAAGTGCTTAATTATAGGAATTTGAGGGATGTTTGGCTCTGCTGAATGGTAAATGTGATCTCACAGATTGACTTTTCTCATCTGTTTTTTAGATCTTTAACCATTGGGATGATAACCTGAGACCCCCACTGGAAATCTCCAATCTTTTGAAAAACCCGGAAGTGAGGAGTGTGCACGGATGCTGAATGTTTGGGAATGAGAGGATGAGTGAGTGAGGCTTGAAAACACACCACATTGAAAATCCTGCCACAGCAGCAGCGGCAGCCGCCAACAGCAGCGCTGTTAGTGAGCTAAGTAAGCACTGACTTCATAGAAAACCATAGCGTCGGCCATCTTGGAAAAGAGAAAAACAGTGGATTTACTTGCTTAAAGAAAGAAAAGAAAGCTATCTCTTCCCAGGAAAGGCTAGAACTAGCTTTTCTGTTTTTTTGGCCGGTGCTGAGTGGAATGACTGGTTTGGGAGAGGAAGGACTGGGTTCAGCTGTGGTGCTTTGTTGTAAAAGGCAGCCTGGCCTTTGCTACTGATAAGAAAGATGGAGCCTGGGTCTTAAGCCCACCTTCAGTGTACCTTTGCCACACGGTACTGTATGCGTGCCAGCTAAAAGGAGGGTGAGGGATTCTTTTCAGTCTGAGAATGAGTGTGTGTGAGTGAGGCGGTATCCACATTCTCAACTTCAAGTCATTGCAGTATCTTTTTCCCAAAAAAAAAAAAAATGGGGTTAGACGTTGCATTTCATAAAACTAACCGAAGTTTTGTCTACTGATGCAGCACAAGAGATGTTTAAAAAAAAAAAAAAAAGGAAAGACGCTCTTTAGGGTTTTGTTTTTTGTTTTTGATTTTTTTTTAATTATTATCTTTAGGGAAGACACTGACAAATGGTCAGAGCTCCTCCCATCCTGATACTTTCTTCATCAAGGCGCCTTTCCTATTATGGTTCAACTGTGAATGTAGAAGTGGGGGGAGGGGGGAGAAAAGAAAACTCTGAAGTTAGAGGATATAGAAAAAATAAAATTACAGTTGTTACAGATAAATATTACAGACTTCAAAAACAAAAAAGCCACAACCCAAACAAACCAAAAGTTACAAACACTCAGAATTGGCAACATAAAAGAAAAGCTCTCTCCTGACTTGTATAGTGGCAGCCTGGACACCCCCAGAAAATTGTGCCAAAGAGTTTAGAAAACAAATACAATGAAAGTAAATATACACACACAACAGCAAACTTCAGGTAACTATTTTGGATTGCAAAGATAAATTTAATGTTCAAACAATCAGATAAAATAACCATTTGGAAACTGCTTGGCCTTCTGTTCTCTTTTATTTGATTGACTACAATGCGGTATTGGTCTCTTGCTGCACTTCAAAACCAACTAACCAATAAAACAAGAAGTGTGTGTGTATGTGTATACACACATACATACACACATTTACTAACTAGAACTTTTGTGATGAAAATGGCACTTGAAAACAGTTATATTTTTCCACTGAAGATTAATAAAATGGTGTCAAACATTCCCCTGGTCACACACTTTAATGTTTTTTTTTTTTTAAGGTGTGATGTGCTGTGGTTACCATAAGTCAGACTTAATTATTTTTCCCTTTTACATGCAAAAAAGGGCATCCTAAACTTTGGTTTTAGAATCTTTCAGCAATAAGTGATGTTGGTGAGCTTTGATCCCCTTTTGGTTTTTCAGTTGTTAGGAATTTTTGCTGGCATTTTGAATATGCTGCTTTCAAAAAATTAAGGAAGTTTTTTAATTGCTTCCTGGTATTTGGAAGATTAAAAAACAAGACTTCATTTCCATCCTAAGAAGAGTATGGGCTTACATTTTCATTTGTCTCTTCCTTTACCATCTTCCCCTCCCTATCTAAGCTTTCCATTCATAAGTGGGATTGGCTTGGTTTTGCCCATCCACACAGCAGCATCTCTAATAGCTCTTGTACAGGGTATCAGATATTGTGCCTTTTGGTGCCAGGTTCAAAGTCAAGTGCCGATCTATGAACCAGTGTACAAAAAAAAAAAAAGAAAATCCAGGTGTTTGAAGGAGAGACACTCCATTGTGAACAAAGAGCTTACACCAGCACCTAAGCCCTATTGGAGGAGGCCTGGCCCTTTAATGCCTTGTTTTAATTTTAGCTGTTCCTTGAAGGGGAGAGGATGATAGACTAACCATTCCTGATGTTAGGGATGGGACGGGCTTAGGGAGGGGCCAGGAATATTGGGAAGAGTAAGAAAATCTGATCATTCCTCAGTGCTACCCATTTCTGTCCTGTGTGGGCTGCTTAGCTAGACAGCAGGAGAATAAAGTACACTGAGAACCATCATGAAAACAACCTTCCGTGTGTTTTGTCATGTTTTGTTCCAGGGAAGCAGTTGACAAGTGCTATTATTAATGCTTTCTCTCAGATCCATTCAGTGATGGAGAGGAGGAAAATGGGCTGGTTGAATTTTGGTCTTGGTGCCTCGCAGTTAACTGCACTGGTTATGCATTTAATCCTCCTCTTTTCTAGTTACCTTTGGCTAGTGGGTTTCCCATAGTCTAGGTATTTATCCTTAATCTTTACCACCTAAGGCAACTGGATGCAGAATGCATTCTGTCCACTCACTGTCTGGGCCTTCCCCACCCTAGTCTTGGCACATTCCTTCAAGAATGTAGTTACCGTCTGTTTGGGAAGATGTCAGTGCAAATGTGAAGAAAATGGGCATGGGACTAGGCTTTGGTTTGCCACAAGTGGCAGCTGCCTATATCAATTACATTTATTAATTTTGCTTTTCATTCTTCCAGTTCCCCTTGGCTCCCCTCTTGAAATGTTGAAATTTTGGCTGTGAGGCAACTGTAATTTTGCCTTAGGGACTTGTGGAGAAAGGGAGGGGGACTGCTCGGTGTAGTGTTTTAACTTTCACAGCTAAGTAATCTATTCACTCTTACTATTGAAGTGTGTTAGTCCAACTTTAAGAGAAATCCAGACTTCATCCGTTTTTGATAGCATCTTGGTTTTTGAAATAATTTAATCTGTAATTGGCATTCAGAATGCCCTTGGCATGCCAGTCTGTGATGGCATTTAAAGACCTGTTAAAACACTTGAGCCCAACTTTATTAACCAAAACTGATACCACCACCTTTATCTTCTAAATAAAGTCCACTTTATTTTTATTTTCAACCTTTTGTTGCTTCATTCTTGGTTCTAGATGGTGTTACCTCCTTTGGAGGTAAAATGGTCTGAAAGAAGGTGGTTTGTGTGATGATGGTTGTATGTATGTGAGTTGGGAAGAAGAAAGACATGTCTTTAAAACAGACTCTACATAGTGTTATATGGAATAAATAGATTTCCTACAAATGAAGTGGAAAAAGTACTACATGGAGGGGTTTCTTGTTTGGAGTGTTTGATTCTGAAGTAGTACTGGAGATTGTCCTCTGCTGCCTATTTTTCAGGCTAATGACCTGTTTCAAGGTTCATCCAAAGATTGGCTTTTTTACTGGGTTTGCAGCATGTATTTCATTTCTCCTTCCACAACACTCCCCTTCCCCCCAAGAAACTTGTAGAGGAAGGAACACCATCTTGGGATTTAAAACACTAGGACGGACCTTCATCCTGCCACTTAACAGCATACTGGCACTCACAGGCTACTTTATGGAAACGTGCACTTTCTTAGTTTATGTTTGTCAAGTAAAATGAGGGCTGATCTTAATTTTCCTCCCATGTGGCCTTTCACCTTCAATGATTGCACTCCATGTTAGTAAGGAATTTATGGTCATGCATTCCCCCCCCCATATGTTTATAAATTATATACTTGTAATACTGTACCTATATATTGTGTAATCGTAAAACAAATTAAAGAGCAATTATATGAAAAATATAAATAGAAGTTCTAATATTTTATGTCTTTACCCTATTTTAGAGATTACTGGGTTATAATAGGATAGCTTAGTAGTTAAAGACAGCATTAAATCCTAAGTGACAGCAATCAACCAAGGACAGTTCTCCCCAGGAAATACTTTTGGAGGAAAGAATGATAGAATCATCAAATGGTAGGGATGGACTGTTTCTTCCAAGAAAAAAAAAATTCCCCCTTTTCAACGTTTCTCTAAGTATCTTCCCATTATCCTATTGACCATCCCCAAAACAACACAGTAAAAGGTTAGCTTACTTGGTGTCATCAAGGGCCCCACCCAGCTTGAACTACCTGAAGTGAAAAATGGTAAACAGCAAGAAACTCTGGTGTGTTAAGTTATACCAGTTCTCACAACAGTCTTAACAGTCACAGTACCCATATTATTGATGAGGAAGAAGAGCATGAGTGATTGACTCATCACACCACAGCGTCACATGGGGCCTGAATTCAAACCCAAGCCTTTTGGATACCAAAACCCAAACTTCACACTTTTGCCTGGAAGAGATCTATCAGTCCCTCAAGTGAAACAAAACAGCACTATCTGGAAGTGTATTAGAATGTGTTTATGTACTGCCAGTTTCCCCCACTGTAATGTTTGCTCCCTAATGCAGTGACCTCGGCTGTCTTACGCTGTATCCCCAGCTTAGAGCAATGCCTGACATTTAGTAGACCTTCAGGAAGTACTTGTTGAACTAAGGGCATGTCAGCACCATTGGAATTTCTGTGGTGGCATCACTTAGCCCTTGAAGGGCAGAGCATCTAGAAACCTGGGAGTGGTAGGGCCTTGGGAGACTTGGGATGTAGTTCTTCCTTCTACTTGCTGCGTGACTCCAGGCTAACTTCTTAATATCGGGTTAACTGGAGAAAGGAGGACATCAATAATCACTATATAATGACCATTTTAAGCACTTCTAGATGCCAGACCTGTAATAAACATTTTACATAACAGTAACCAATCTTCACTCTATAGCAAAGGCACCATGTTTGTTCCATTTTACAGATGAGAAAACTGAAGCACAAAAGAACAAAGAACCTTGCCAAAGTTACACCAGCTAGCAGGCAATGCAGACCACACATGCTGTGCCTATAGCTACTGCCTCTTGCACACCACTGCACCCCTCCGTGGACCTCCTCCCACATACCAAACAGAATTCTTAGTGTTGCTTATTTCCAATTTTAGTAGCATATATGAAAGATGTTAATTGTTTCAATTTAATATTTCTTAAATCATGAATACTAAAAACTTGTAAAATCAAAATTGAGTTACATTATTATAACATTAATAACTGAGTGGAAACCTTTTTTTTTTTTTCCTTTACTGCTTCATTCTCAAAAAAGTTACTAATACAGGTTCACAAATACCACTTACCACAATATTGTAGCTAAAACACCAGAACACTTGACAAAATCTAACTGTCCAGCAGCAATGAAAACGTGTGCTTACAGCATGTGCAGATGAAACCATGTGATCTGAAGCATCGTTGTAATTGGGTAATAATGACAACTCTGACTGGAGTGTATTTTCTGAAACACTGACATAGAGTTTTAGCCTTATAGATATATTTATACATATAAGCTGGGCTTATGAAAAATGTTTTTGTTACTACTATGTTGTTGTTAGGTGCTGCTGAGTCATCTCCGACTCATAGTGACCCCATGTTCAGCAGAATGAAACACTGCCCGGTCCTGTGCCAGCTCCAGGATCCCTGCTATACCTCAGCCCATCATTGTAGCCACTGTGTCAATCCATCTTGTTGAGGCCCTTCCCCTCCTTCATTGACCCTCCACTTTACCAAGCATGATATCCTTCTCCAGGGAATGGTCTCTTCTTACAACATGGCCAAAGTAGGTGAGATGAAGTCTGGCCATTCTCACTTCCAAGGAGCATTCCGGCTGCACATCTTCCAGGACAGATTTGTTAGTTCTTCTAGCAGTCCATGGTACTTTCAGCATTCTTTGCCAGCACCACAACTCAAAAGCATTAACTCTTCCTCGGTCTTCCTTATTCATTGTCCAGCTCTCACATGCATATGAGGCAATTGCAAATACCATGGCTTGTGTCAGGCGTACCTTAGTCCTCAAGGAAGCATCTTTGCTCTTCAGCACTTGAAAGAGGTCTTTTGCAGCCAATTTGCCCAGTGCTATATATTGTCTGATATCTTGACAAGCAACTTTGCTTGCTGTGAGTGAGGATGACTTGAAACACTGATAAAGATTGAAGAATACAGTCTGCTGTATGGATTACACCTCAATATAAAGAAAACAAAAGTCCTCACAACTGGACCAATAAACAGGATCACAATAAATGGAGAAAAGATTGAAGTTGTCAAAGACTTTGTATTACTTGGTTCTACAATCAATGCCAATGGAAGCAGCAGTTATAGGGATATTTTTATAACAAATAATTTCTGCTGAAACCCTGCACAAAAATTGTATAGACAGTCATTTTGGGGACACCCCCTCTGACAGTGTCACCCAGTATGGTCTGCACCCCTCGCACCCCCTAGTGATGCCACTGTACTGCTGTGAAGACATAAAGAAGGGTGAAGACATAAAGAGCATCCAGAAACGTGGGAGTGGCAGGTCAAATGCAGGTCAAAGGATAAGCAGATGAGGCTCCGTGCTGCTGATGCTGAACAGGTTTCAGTGGAGCTTCCATATTAACATGGACTAGGAAGAAAGGCCTGGTGACCCCCTGAAAACCAGTCAGTGACAACCCCAGGCATCACAACAGTCTGATCTGCAACTAGTGGGGGTGGCACAGGGCTAAGCTTTTATTTTTAGGACCTGACAGCATTTTGATCTGCGTGGAGTTGCCAAGAGTCAGGACCCATTAGCGCAACAACAATGAGGCTCTATGTCAGGGGCTTATGGGAAAGCCCTGATTAAGGGTTTTTGGAATTCATTAGCAAAATGATTTTGTGTTAATTCTATAACGAGGTCTACTATTAACCTTTTAGCAACTGCCAAATTCTTAATTTAGGGAGGGGAGGTGACATTTTCCCTAAAGTCAACTTATTTTCCTCCCTGGAGTTTGAACCATCTCCCTGCACTTTTGCTCCGCTTCTCCTTTGAACTGGAAGCTTTCCACAACCAGGGCTGCAAAAGAGGGTGGATGTCGGTGCCTGATGGCCACAAAGGCCACAGGGCTGCTGAGTAAGTTCCGCATCTGAATTACCTCGGCTCCGTCAGCTGATCCCCCAGCACAGCAGGCAGGAGTTCTATGGAGCTGGAGCTCTTTTCTCTCCCAGGTGCTTGTTGGCCACAAGTTCCTGAGCTGAGCTGTCTTCAGTGTGAAATGTCCCTTCTTGTCTGAAAGAAAAGTACATCTCAGCTTTGGCACCCAGCCTGAGCTCTGGGTGTTTAGTGCAGAGGGGCAGCCTGTCACCATTCTGAGGGACAGAGAATTAAGAAATGGCTCTGTATGAATAAGCTCTCCACAGCAATGAACAATGCCTGCGATTTTCTGAGTACTGTCCTTCAAAATAGTTTAGTCTTGAGTATGACCTTGGGCAAATTCTTCAACTTTTCTGCTTCTCAGTTTCCTCATCTGTAAAATAGGGGTCCCAGTGCAAGATAATACATAAAAAGTTCTTAGTATAGTGCCCGGCACCCCTCATTCATTCACTCATAACAGCTATTGACTGAGTGTGTGCCAGGAACTGTAGCAGCACTCGCGATATAACAGTGAATTAAATAAACAAAATTTCCCTTCCTATGAAGCTCATGTTCTAATAAATAGTATACAGTAAATAGTCAGTAATATGATAATTTAAAATTTGTTTAGGAGATAGCAAAAATGAATGGTTATAGACAGTGCTTCTGTTTTCAGTCAAGAGTTATAAAACAACCAAAATAAAACTCTCTTTCTACCCCAAACCCTGCTAATTAATTTAGAAGATACACATTAGTTCCACAGGAATTTGGGGACTTGGTGAAGGAATGAATCTTCCCACCACTGTTCTAACCTCTGAGGTGATGGAAGGCCAGCAGCTGCCGTTGAAGTCTCAGGATGGTTTTCTTATTCCCTAAGGTCTGGCTGGAATTGAGGGCTAAGGTGGCACCCAGACCCTGCATTGTCACATGTGTCTAATCAATTTCCCTGCCTGCCTGATGCTATTTGAGTCATCTGGGTTTTATTTTGATTCAATCTCTTTACCGGCTGCTAATGCCACCTCCTACTCTTTTTTAGGCAAGAACAGGACAGGAAAGCAAGAGTCCTGGGAGTCAGAGACAATCTCTCCCTGATGGTTTCCAAGGAGGAAACAGGGATGACTAGGGCCTGCTTTCATGCTGTCTCACCTACCAGATTGCCAGAGAGGAGTCCTCACTTACCAGACCCTGAACACCACTTAAAAACGTTCTACAACTGGTGCCTGACCAGCTGTCCAGCACTTTCCTTTCTCCTCCTAACTTAGCTCCTACCTGACTTCTCCTTTCACCATGTTCCTGTTTTTTTTTTTTTTTTTTTAATAATTTTCAGTGTCCACTATGATAAGCCCTGATAATATCATGGGTTCTGAGAAGGAATTCAGACCAAGCTCCAGCTTTCTCAGATGAGGCAACAGGCCCAGAGTGGTGAAGTAACTAATTCAAAGTCACACTCCTTTGTGCATTTATTCATTCAACAAATATTCCTTACCCTTTAAGATTTAGCTTAACTGTCCCCTTATCAGAGAGCCCTTCCCTGACAACTCTATTGAAAATTGATCCCACCATCTCATTCTTTTCGATTGCCGCTCCTAACACTTTTACCCTTTATCACAATTTGTTTTATTAATTCATCTTTTTGTTTGATCTGACTCTCCCACTAAAATGAAAGCTCCATGGGAAAAGAGAGACAGGTCTGTCCTGTTCATTACTGTATCCCTAGCATCCACCAGATAGTGGGTATTCAGAGGAATCTTTGCTCAATAAATGTATAGTGACAAGGCACCAAATAGGACACATGGGGATGTGAATATGGAAGGGATATAGTCCCTGCTTTCTGTCTGGGTTGAGCAACAGAACTAGAAACAGGGAGAATGAAGTGAGATCAGGTCCAGGTGGAGGGAAGCTCATTTTAAGGCCACCCAAGCAAAGTTGTCACTTTGATGATAAAGGTGTACCTGACCTGAGCCATGGTCTTTTCAATTGCCTCATACGCATGCAAAAGCTGGAGAATGAAAAAGGAATGCAGAAGAATTGATGCATTCGAATTGTGTTGGCAAAGAGTATTAACTATATCTTGGACTACGAGAAGAACCAACAAATCAGTCTTAGAAGAAATACAAACAGAATGCTCCTTAGAAGCAAGGATGGCCAGACTTCAGCTCGCTTCCTTTAGCCACATCATCAGGAAAGGCCAACTGCTAAAAAAGGACAATGTTTGGTAAAGGGTCAGTGTAAATTAGGGCAACCCTTAGGACACAATAGCCACAATGATGAGCTCAAATGTACCAACAGTCATGTAGATGGCACAGGACTGGGCAACAGAAATGTTTCATTCTGTTAGAGGGTGGCTGTGAGTCTGAGCTCACTTGAAAGTAACAAACAACAGCAACAAAGTCAGACCTTGTCCCAGCTGGGTTGTGGCACCAACCACCCAAAAATCAGGATTGAACTATTTGGATGCACCCCTGCTGAGTGACTCAACCAGATATGAGCACCCCAACAGCAAGGGCTGACTACTCATTTGGCAGTAGGTGCTCAGAAGGTACAGACTCTGTGACCTTTCTCGTGAGGGAGTGCCTGCTGTTGTGGGCATGGCTTCAGCCAGTCAGTTTCACAGGTCCAGTCTGACCAAGTCCACACTCAAGGAGGGCCCAGAAACTACCTCACACCTTCTAGTTTAGCCTCTATAAAAATGGTGTAGAAGCATCATCTCACCTCCTGTAACTTCACAAGGGAGGAGAATCAAGATCAATAGACCAAGGCTGATTCCTATGAGTAGAGGTCAGACATGTCTCCAGTGTTTTGACCAATTCTTACACCAGCTCTCCCTCCCACAGCACTACTTCTCTGCTGGGTTCGATAATTTGTTGCAATGGCCACACAGAACCCACAGACAATACAATTGTGAGGTTTATTAGAGTAGTAACAGCTTACAATTCAGGATCAGAAATGACTCATGATCTAGTTCTTCAGTCAAAGCAACCTCTTCTCTGCGCCTGTAGGCATGTCTCTCTCTGGCCTTTGGCCTCTCCCTGCCCTGCTCAGGCGAGTGTTAGAAAGCTCTTTAGTTCTGCCAATAAGAGCCTGGAGGCACCCCACTCCACTAGCAAGCCTCATGTCCAAAGGCACTCAACTCTCTCACTCTGCGGACCAGGAGGCCCACCACACCACCTCTTGGTTCTGATGTCTCTGCTGCCACTGTTTCTCTGCTGTAGCTTCCTGCTGAATCCAGCATCACAGCTCTATGCCTCCTCGGTCTAGGAGGTTCTCAGTGTAGGGAACTCGGGCTCAAAGGACTTGCTCCGCTGTTGGTGCTCCAATGTTGGCTATTTCTTGGTGGTTGTGAGGTTCTTTCAGTCTCTGGGATGGCTCATTTTAAGCCTATTGTGATGGCAAAACGGACCAATTCCCCCTGCCCCTTAGAGTTCCATATACCTTATTTGGATGGTCCCACTCCCACAAGGGGGCCATGCACTTATTTACATTATTAGCAAGCTATCCAGTCTCCATAGTAGGCCACAAGCATTTCATTGGCATAGTCTACCCAGTCATTTGTTTTTAGACTACAGCTACAAGGGCCATATTAAATCACTTACTGTACCACAGCCTCCTATCTTTTGCCTGCTCTCCTGCTTCAGAAGAGAATTTGTGGAGTAGGGGAGGAAGGTGACACCTGTCTAGCCCTTGGGATTACTGGGCAGGTCATCCCAGATGGCTCAGCATAAACTAGTGACTTCCTGTACTGGATTATAAAAGGGAGCAGGCACTAGGAGGTGAGACTGAAAGGGAACTCAGCAGAAGGAAGGAAGCTGGTGAGAATTCTCTTCTTTGAAGAAAAGAGTCCAGAGTTCCTGCGGGCTCTCTTGGGACATGCTCACCCCTTAGTCCAATTTTCTTCCCACAGAAGGGGGAGGATGGCAGCCGCTGTTGCTTTTCACAGAGAGAAAGAAACCTTTTCTTTCTTCCTTCCCCTCCTAGACTCAATCTCCCCAGGAACCAGAAAGATAAACTCAGGTGCCCAGTGGCCTAACCCTTTCCTGGAGAGGGGTGCTTCAGAGCTAAAACCCTGCTTCTTGTCAGATGAAGATAGGAGGATATGTTTCTCTGTCCCTTGGAGATGCTTTTTAGCCAGCCAGAGTCCTCGAGAGTTTCCCCTGATCAGCCCCTACCTGCAGCCAGGCTGACCAGGTTTTTAATCCATCAGGGAATAATACAAATGATTCCGTACCCATTAACATCTTCTGAGGGGTCAGAGAACACCTTTCCTTCTGATCCCTTCTTTGCCCAAGGGGTTATCTGGGGCCAGGAATTAACAGCCCTACTTAGAAAGATTAAATAACTTGTCCAAGGTCATGTAGTGGAAAAGTGGCAAACAACAACACAACATAAATCTGCAGTTTGGCAGGTGCAAAAATCATCTTTGTGGAAAGGGTGAAATCTGCTGTTTCTTCATGTCACTGGCCCCTGTGGGCGCTTCTGTGTTGGGGGAAGGAGCGGTGTGTGGGAGAAGAAAGCTGTCTTTCTAAATGAACCTTTGACCTCCTTAGTTCACTCTCACTTCCTAAATTACTGATTTAACTAATTAACTAAACCCTCCGACTGCTCAGTATATTTTTTATCCGAGAGCAACGCCCCCCCCCCAGCAATGAAGAGGGGGTCTAATTTTCCTTCTTTAAAGAGCAAACATAAAAAAAAAAAAAAATCCAAATAAACAGCCTCAAACCAAAAAACAAAAGCACCACCTGCGCTGTCCGCAGACGCCCCCAAAACACACCACGCCACCTTGCGTTTGGAAGCGCCGGGGAGGGGGAGCGAAGCGCGGGCCTGGCCGCTCTGCAGGGAGCCGGGTGGGCGCCGGGCGCGCTGCCAGGTCGGGCCGCAGCCGCGGGGGCCGGCTGCCCCTCGCCACGTGCTGGTGGCAGCGGCGGGGTCCC
>NW_006921672.1:6599097-6641529 GCF_000298275.1 Orycteropus afer afer | reverse complement strand
GTTGGCAAGCAGTTGGCCCAAGATGACTGGGAGGGGAAGGGGCCAGTGGCGGCCGGCCAGCCGCATTCCGCCCTCTCCGCCGCCGCGGCCGCTCCTCAGGGCCGCACAGCCTACGGAGCCCCTTCCCCGGGGCCTGGGGCCAGCGGACTGGGGCCGGAGCTCGGCCAGCACTGGGGGAGGGGGCTGCGTGGTCTCAGCCCCCGAGAGGGGAGGGACGACAATTTCTGTCCGCCGAGCTGAAGGGGTTTAAAGGGCGGCTCTTAAAGGGGCCGCAGGAGGGGCCCGGGGTCGACTGAGGCACCCCTTCCCCACCTGCCTTTTCATCATCCTCACCCGGAGTCACTGGGCCGAGGAAGAATGCGGAGCAAGGGAAACATTGGTCGGGGCGGCCCAGGGGACCAAGCCCGCGCAAGTGGGGCTGGGCTTGAAGTGGTGGGTCTGAGGTCGGGGGTGTGGGGGGTGTGGTAAGTGCTGGCAGCGAAGTTGGGGGGGAGGGGCGGGGAGGGGCGTGGGAAGGGAAGGGTTAAAGGTGGGGCCAGCCCTACAAACACAAGCGCACACACACTCCTTACTCAGGCCGGTCACCCGCGTTTCCCTGGCACTTAGATGAAGCTGTGGTGGGAGAGGATGCTGGGGGCTTGGCTTGAACCCTTTTCACCCTGAGCTCCTGCACCCCAGCTTTGGGAGGTCAGAGACCCCACTGCCTCAACTCACACCTCACCTCTGAGCCCCCTCTCCTACGCGCACACACACGCGCGCGCGCGCACACACCTCGGACATTCCCATAGTGCCTCACGTGACACACGGCCCGAACGTGCCCACCCTTCACACACGCTCACGCACGCGTGCACATACACGCGCGCGCGCACACACACACACACATACACACGTACACACACACCCACCCTCGCGGCCACTTCCTCAACTCTGTCCCCTGACGCCCCCTCAGCCCTGCAAACGTACTCATTGAGGCAGAGACTGTGACACACCTACACTCATTCAGACACACACTCCCCCCACACATGCCAACCACAGACACACATTCATAAACAGGCCGGGAGAAGTACACACACACGCACCCCTTCGCCTACTCTTCGGCGGGAGCCCTGAGTCATTCCTGCCCCCTCTCAAGTTTCCCCATTTCCCTGCATGCCGGCACCCAGGGATGGGCTAAGGAATTCAGTAGCTTCGCTCTGCACTAGCACCCCTCCCAGAAACCCCTTTTACCCCATTTATTTCCTCTGACACTTAGCCAAGGGCTTCCTGTAGGTCCCAGGTCAGGGACTGGAGAGCCTGGACAGTTGCCATAGACCAGTGCAAGTAGGGGAGGTGCTTCCTTTTCCTGAACTCTGGAATCCTATGGGAGGAAGCTGGGAATTGGGCGGGGGCTGCACTGGAGGATGTGTTGACTGTGGGGGGCCAACCCTTCCGGCAGTACTGGGCCTGACTCGAGGAGGAGCTGGGGGTGCCAGAGGCCTGGGATGAGGAGCTGGGCAGAGAGGTACTGGGGAAGTGAGGCCTGGGGCAGAGAATGGGTTGGAGGGAGTGAGCAAAGGATAGGCTGAGGTCTGGGTCTCCAAGCTGGGAAAACCGGCGCTGTCCCCTCAACAGGCTCCTTCCAGAGCCCTTCCCTGCTGCAGACCTGGCTTACTCGACCTTATTTGTCAACATCCTCTCCTGCTCCCCAAGTCTTCATGAGGTCCCAGCTCTTTCCCCTAAAGGAAGCAGAGAAGATGGGGGCTTAGTAGACTAGGAAGAGGCTGTGGGAGTTCCCCCACTGAGCTCCTAACAGGGAACTTCCAGGCTGTATCTCACCTGGTTTCAGGCTTCTTTATACCAGGATGATGGGTATCAGGAGCAAGACGTGGGCGGCCCTTCTCCACGGTTACTCCTGCTCTCCCAGGGGGCCCAGAGTGGGCCGTGGCCTAGGCCTTTACCATGGAGTCCATGTTTGAGGATGACATCAGCATCCTGACCCAGGAGGCCTTAGGGCCCAGTGAGGTGTGGTTGGATGGCCCCGGAGACCCCTCACTGGGGGGAGACATGTGCTCTGCCTCCCACTTTGCCCTCATAACGGCTTATGGAGACATCAAGGAACGGCTAGGAGGCCTGGAGAGGGAGAATGCCACCCTCCGCCGCCGCCTCAAAGTCTACGAGATCAAGGTCAGAACTTGGAGATAAAGGGGATCTAGTTGTGTATGGGGAAGGTGGGGTGGCAGGAACTGGGACTCTGGAGAGATTCCAGGGATCCAAGAGAAGGGTTAGGGTACAGACCCTTTAATCTTGGGGGTTTCCCATGTAGGCTGTGGCTGCTGTGGGTGGGAACTGGAGAACCCCAAGTCCATCAGGAGGGATCTGTTTTGGAAGGGCTGAACCTTGGATCTGAAAAAGTCCTGGTTGGTGGGAGACCCCTACAGGCTAACGGGAGTTGGAATGTACAGGATCTCACCAGAGAGGGGAAGGAGAAGCAGGTTGTGGGGTGGAGGCATGGTGAGGCTGAGGCCTGGGCAGGGGCAGGTTACCAGACTTCCTGAAGCCCCTGCCTTGCCCACAGTACCCACTGATCAACGACTTTGGAGAGGAGCACGGCTTCTCTCTGTATGAAATCAAGGATGGCTCCCTGCTAGAGGTTGAGAAGGTCAGTCTGCAGCAACGGCTCAACCAGTTCCAGCATGAGGTGAGCCCTTCAAGCCCCATCCTCTGAGCTCCTTGCTCCAGTCTGTTTCTGATAATCCTCCCAGCCTCTGGCCTCCTGCCTCCTTGATTGGATGGCCATGGTCCTTCCTAGAACCAACTGTAGCTCCTTGTGCCAGCCCTCCATGGGGTGCTGGGAGTGGGGGTGGGGGAGCATGAGGAGCCCCCAGCCCCTAAGTCAGGGATGAGCCTGACTCTGTGACATGCACCCCATCCTTTCTGGACTCCATCCAGTTGCAGAAGAATAAGGAGCAGGAAGAACAGCTTGGGGAGATGATCCAGGCTTACGAGAAACTCTGTGTGGAGAAGAGTGATCTGGAGACGGAGCTGGGGGAGATGGTGAGGCCCAGGGAGCTGGGGTCTTGAAGGTGTTTACCTGACTGTGTGTGTCTTTGTGTGTAGTTTTGTGTGTTGACATCCCAACTCTGTGATAACTGTGTGTGGCATGCACCCTGCTTTTTGTTCATGTGTGTCTGTGAGAACCCATTTGGCCTTGTAAGTAAGACTGTGTGTCACCCGGGCTGAGAGTGACTCTACATCTTTGCAGTGCCATGACAGGATATCATGTGTGTGTGGCATGCTGGCCTTGTGAGTGACCTTGTGAAACACTATGTCTTTGTGTGTGTGTTTGGGTCTCACCCTGGGTCCCCTTTGTGCCTATAGGATTGTGCCTGTGAGGCTATGAATGAGGGCAAAGATGACCAGATTGTCTGTGACTGACTGGGTCTTGGCATGTGTGTGATTCTGAGTTGAGGTGTGGCCAGGTATGTGAGCAGGTAGGGGCTAGAATCAGGAGTTATGATCCCTGCTGACTCCTAGCTGAGACTTAGTCAAATCACTTAGCCTACATTCCTGCCTCTGAAGAGTTGAGTGGAGATAACAACCTTGCTGAGCTGTTGTGAGCAGATAGGGCATTCGTGTGAAAATGCTTTGCCTTAATAATAATAACTAGTTGCTGTCGAGTTGACTCTGACTGTGGCAGCCCCATGGGCATCAGAGCCTGAGCTCCACAGGGTTTCCAAGGGCTGATTTTTCAGAAGTAGATCACCAGGCCTTTCTTCTGAGGCACTTCTGGTTGAACTTGAACCTCCAACCTTTTGGTTAGCAGCCAAACACGTTAACCATTTGTACCACCCAGAGACTTAATAAGGAGCTCTGGTAGCATAGTGGCTAAGACACTTACCTGCTAACCAGAAGGCTGGCGGTTCAAACCCACCAGCCACTCCTCGGAAGGAAGGTTGGGCAATCCTACTTCTGTAGTGATACTGCCTCGGAAACCCAAGGAGGGGTCGCTATGAGTCGGGGCCGACTCGACAGCACATAACAACAACAACAACAGAAACTTAATATAATTAACACTTATATGATACTTATATGGACTTAATATAGTTAACAGTTATATGGTACTTATATGCCACATATCATTCTTTTTTTTTTTTTCCACATATCATTCTTATGTCTTTATATATATTAACTCATTTTAATCCCCTAACAACCCTAAGAGGTAAGTGTGGTGATATTGTAGTTCCCATTTCATAGGTGAGGTAGGTGAAGCCCAGAGTGGTTAAATCACAATACACAACGTTATTATGCTTCTGACTTGTTATTTTGAAGGGGTAGCAGTGTCTGGACAGAGTCTAAGTGTTCCTGTAAGTGTCCCTATGTGTTAATGACAAGGAAGAGGCAGTACCCCTGACCCTGAAATGGCCAGAAACATCTGCGTTGCAGTTGCTGGGAAGAGAGACTCATGACTTCTTGGAGAATGAGGTTGGAGTGTGTGACCTGCAGGTCTCTGCTCCAGTCTTGGGGGTGATGACTGTCCAGACATGAGGAAGTCCTCGGTTTAGGGGGCCCAGAGGGGCACCCTGCCCCTATGCAGATGCTCACTCCTTTGTCTCCTCCAGCGGGCCCTGGTAGAGACCCACCTGCGGCAGATCTGTGGTTTGGAGCAGCAGCTGCGGCAACAACAAGGCCTCCGGGACACAGCCTTCCCCAGCCTGAGCCCTCCTCCACAGGCCCCAGTTCTGTCCTGTGCTGACCTGGACCTGCACTACCTGGCACTGAGAGGGGGACCTGGCCTGAGTCACGGTGAGACCTCGAAGACCCTTGACTTCCCTATCCCTACGTCTCCAATCCTAACCCCCATTTCAACACCATTCAGCACCTTCAGCTTCTGTTATTGATATGCCACACCCCACTCTAATATTTTCAGTTTCTTCCATAATCACTGTACTCCCCACTTATCAACTGTTTCCTCACCTTATTCACTCTTAACCCAATTTCTCCCCCTGACACCCCCCTGCTAATCCCCGCCTTTGTGATCAATCTCTAGCTACCCCAGTGCGATTCCTATGC
Organism: Orycteropus afer afer; assembly: GCF_000298275.1. Classification (NCBI taxonomy): domain Eukaryota; kingdom Metazoa; phylum Chordata; class Mammalia; order Tubulidentata; family Orycteropodidae; genus Orycteropus; species Orycteropus afer. Next base: position 6,636,480 of record NW_006921672.1, on the reverse strand, counting down.
TCACCAGCAGAGAGCGCTCGCACCCAGACCCCTGCCTGAGATTTAGCGAGGCCCTTGAGATGCTGTAGACTTGAGTCTGGCCAGGGGAAACCTTTGAAAGGCTGTCTTATCTTTTTTATCTGGAATATTAGAAAAAGCAGCTCTACCCATCCTTCCTCACTGCCCTCTGTAGAAGTGTCTCTTCTCTGGTGTTTATTTCACTAGCCATTTCCCTTGGATCCCTCAAGCTGCAATCCTCATTCATTTTACTGGGAGTCAGTAGGGAGTGCCCGCAGCTGGACAGCTAAACCCAGCCTGATATTGTCCCTTTCCCTGGCAGCGGGCTGGCCGGGCCCCTCGCTGAGTGTGAGTGAGCTGGAGCGGCGGCGGCTGGAGGAGGCTCTGGAGGCAGCCCAGGGAGAGGCTCGAGGGGCTCAGCTCCGAGAGGAACAGCTCCAGGCGGAGTGCGAGCGGCTCCAGGGAGAGCTGAAGCAGTTGCAGGAGACCCGGGCCCAGGTAACTGCACCCCAAGACTCTGCTCTGGCACTCCCAGAGCGCTGGGGGGTGCTGGAAACCACCTTCAGAGGTCATCTGGTCCAACCGCCTGCCTCTGTGCAGTACTGCGCCTTTCTTCCTGAATACTCACTGGCTCTGTGCTTGGCAGAGAGGGGGTGTCCAGGCCAGGGTGAGATTGGAATCTGACTTCTTAATCTTTCCCCCTCAGGATTTGGCCTCTAACCAGTCAGAGCGGGACATGGCGTGGGTAAAAAGAGTTGGGGATGACCAGTAAGTGTTTCTAACCCCTCTCCCTCTTAACTTCTACACGTCTGGGGGGTGGCACATCCCAGGCCTCTGTTGGCATGCTTTCCTCCCTCCGTGTTGTTGGGGTGGCCTCTTTTCCCAGCCCTCGGGGTGTGGTGTACGGGTTGTTTCTGTGGCTCTGTCCCCTCCGTGGGAAGGAGGTGAGGTTCCAGGAGTGACAGGTTCTGGGAGGTTCCCTTTGCGGTCCTCTGGGACCCAAGCCCAATTCTTCTAGAGGTGCTAGGGGTTGAGAGAGATTTACTCAGCTGCCTTGCTGCTATGTTCTGTGTTCCCTGGTGAGTTTGGGGGCCTCTCTGGGGCCCCATTTTCTGTATCAGGAACCAGGCCCAGCCAGTTGGGTAGATTCTCCCCTCCCTGGTGAGGATGAAGGAGATGGTCTCTTTCAGGAACCTCTCTGCCTCCTTATCTCTGGAGAGAAAGGAACGAGACTCAGAGAAGGGAGAGGCTTCTATGGGCTTACACAGCAGTGGGGTGAGGAATTAGAACTTACTCTGCCAGAGTGTCCCCTTGGAATCCCACCAGGAAAAGGGGCAGCAGGAAGTAGGAAAGGAGCTGTATTGGTGGGGAGTCTTACGCTGGGGGCCTCTGGGGGAGGGTTGGGCAACAAGGGAGGGGTGAGTGACAGCCTCATGCCTGTCACATCCGTGCCTAAACTCATCCTCTCCCACTTTCTGAGAAATAGAGCTCAAACCTCCTTCCGCCTAAGTCCTCACCCCCAAGATGAGACATGTGGCATAGACTCCCTACTTTCATTGGAGGGGGAGACTGAGGCCCAGAGAGGAACAGGAACTAACAGGGGTCCTGCCTCTTCCTCATCTTCCTTCCAGCTTCTGGACAACTGGGGAGACCCCTTGCCCCCCTCCCCACTCTGGGGTGAGGTCCTGGGTGGGGCTGTGATAGCTAGGGGGTGAGAACTGTGTAGGACTGGTGGGTGGGACCCCTCAACTAGTCTGCTGGCATGTGTGTGGGGGACTCTATCGAAAGAGTCCACCCTAGCTTGTAGCTGGGGCTCTGAGCCCATGCTAGCCTGCATGCCCAGACCTAGAACACACACACACACACGCACACACACACACACACACACACACTGTAGAATCCCACCAGTCACGTTGTAAAACTCTTTGTGGGTCACTGAGTCCAACCAAGCCCCTTTATAAGACCAACAGCAAAGGCTCCCCCAGTTGGCTGGCCCCTAGCCTAGAGGGTCAGGCTAAAGTTGAAGGAGGGGGAGGGGCGGGTGGGGGGAAGGAGCTGAGAAGCTGACCCGAGGCCTCCTTAGGTGGGAGGACTAGGGAGGGAGCACTCGGTATACAGCCAAGGAGGACCCTTTGGGCAAGGCTGGAATCCAAACACCCAGGCTTCAAATCCCTGGCATGCAGAATGGCTTTACTGAGTGGGACCTCACCTTTCTAGACCCCAGGTTTACCTTATGGGCTCAGTTGTTGCTGAGAGGTGGGAGAGGAAGATGATAGGGATTGAAGTCAAAGGGGAGGTGGCCGGTCCCAAGGGGCCAAGGCCGTGTATGAGTGGGTGAAAGAACCTGACCCATGGAATGCTTTTAGAGGTTGTGTCATCCACGCTGCTGAGTTCAGCCAGAGCAGCCCTTTCCCTGCCCACCCCAAGGCACCTGTCCCTTTGGTCAGAGGGAACCAGGCTCTGCTTGAGGACAGTCTTACCTGAGGTGACCTCCCAGCTCCTCCCCTCCTTCCTGGTGGTTCAGACTCTGTCTCAGGGCCCCTGGAATCTCTGTACGTAGAGTCACCCGGGTCCTGCCTGCCCAGCCTCATACTTTCCTTGCAGCTGAGCATCTCTGGACAGCCCCAGCTTGGCACAAGTCAATATGCAGAGGAAGTCCTCACTCCCCCGGTAGTTTTATTTTCTTAGAAACTCAGCTCCTTTTGGTAATAGGCTGTATCCCGAGGAGTGCTCCCTCCCTGGTCCTCCCACCTGAGAAGGCCTCCGTCGCCTTCTCAGCTCCTTCCCCCACCAGTCCCTCTTCCTCCTCTGACTTCAGCCTGACCCTCCAGGCTAGTGGATGTTTTATTTTGCCTTTGAAAAATCAGGGAATTTTTAATTTATCAGAAAGTGTGTACCAGGCACTGTGTTAAGACCTTTCCAAATACTCATCTTAGGAACCTGTGAGGTAGATGCTGTTATTGTCCCTATTGGTTTGGTTCATGGAAGAAAGTGAAGCACAGAGTGGTTGAGTAACTTGCCTAAGGTCAGACAGCTAGTTCACATTAAAGCTGGCATTCAAATCAGGCAGCCCACTTCCATAATCCACGTGGGCTTTACGTGTTTCTGTGAACAGTTTCGTAGTTTCCTTTTCAAAGGCCCTTCCATGTGTGTATTCACACATGTAGACCCAAGCTCCTCACTGTCATTGTTTGTCTAGAGTTGTTTTGGATGATGATGTATAGTCTCTTGAGCACTACTGGCACAAGGTGGTGATGTTTGTTGCCGCTCAGTAGCTTCCCACTCATGACCATGCAGGAAACCATCCTTTCCTCGGGCTTTATTTTCACTGTGTGCTAGCAGGTATTTTACACGTGGGTTTTCTAGGAGGTGATGTCTGGGCTAGGTTATCCAGGGCGGGAGGGTGGTGGTGGTGGTGATGATATTAATCAGGATGAAAAAGACACAGGGGATATGAAGGCTGAAGTGGGGGACCCAGAAATTTCTGTGTCCAGCCTACTCCTGTGTAGGAAGGAGTCTTCTGCATTTGGAAGGGCACTCAGCCAGGCTCAGTTTGGATACCTCCAGGGGTGGGGAGCTCACTACCCCTCCCGGGTAGCCAGTTTTGTTGTATGAGTTCTGCTTGGTACACAACCCTCCTTTCTACAGATTTGGATCGGGCCTCTATTAATTCTCCTCTATGGGTCCTGTCCCGGACCCAAGGGGCAGGCCTGGAAGGCAGACCCAGCCCCAGGGTTTCCCAGTCCCTCCCATCCCAGCCCTTGGACACAAGCACTGGTCATCCACGTTCTTTTGAAAATGGTGCCAGTTCTGACCTCAGGGTAAGATTTACCAGCATTTGGTGGCCAGTGCCCAGGGGTCAAATTGTCCCTGAGGAAAAGTCGCTGGGTTACTCAGGAGGCCAAGGCAGTGATAGGGAGGCGGCCAGGAGTGGGGATGAACAGCGAAGGAAGGCAGTGGCAGGAAGATCCTGGCCGGCTGGGGTGGGAGATACTCTGAGCCCAGCTCAAAGGCACAGAGGTCCTGAGCATGGGGGGGGGGGTGCCTTTCTGAGGGTGTGGCCAGTGCTGAGGGTGGAAGGCACATCATTGAGAGGGGGCTCCTTGAGGTGAGTGAGGGCTCTGAGGTAGGGGACTTATGAGGGGAATGAAGGCTCAGAGGGGGAAGGGGCTCACCAGTGAGGGAGCCTGGTGAGACCATGGGGGCTCAGTCCACATGACGAGGGGAAAACTCTAGGCCTTTCTTTTTTCCCAACATGGGGGGGTTCAGTGTTACAGCCTGGGCCCTTTTCCGCCCACTCCCCACACCCCTCTCTCCGCCCACAAGCCTCTGCGTGGGTTGCGGTTAGTGGTGGGGGAGAAGTGTGAACTCGGAGAGAGAGGATGGAAACTCTGCACGGAGGTCAAGGGCAGTGTGGGGTGGGTCAGGACGGAAGTCGGAGACCCCCGTGTGCCCTGAACTTAGCCTCATGCCCCAGAACCAGCGGGCCCAGGGCCTCCCCCTTCACGCTTCTCACCCTCCCTACTTCCTTTATTTCAAACCTTCCGCCAGGGCATCCTGTGCTCACAGGAGTTAACCCCTGAGCACTTGCAGCCTTGAGGGGGCTCCCAGGAGGCAGGGAGGGGTTCTGAAGCTGGCAGCCCACTCGCTCTCACTAATTTTGGTCTGAGGGTTTGGTATGTCCTTGAACCCCAGCTTTTGACCCTTCCCTGCCAGGCTCCTACCCACATTCTTTCCCTCAATGGGAAATTGCACATCCTCCCTTCATTCTTAAACCAAAGTCATTGAGCTCCTGGGGCCAAAGAAAAAGTCTGGAAACTGGTTCCCCCTTGCTCCACCTGTCTCCTAGACACTGCCCTGGTTCTTTGTCCGTGCCAGACACTATGCGAAGCAATTCCCGTACAAAATCTCATGAGATTCTCACACACAAAAAAGTGCTGTAGGTATTGCCCCCATTTCACTGATGAAGTATAGGGAAGTTAAGTCATTTGTTTATGTGCAAATAACAAGCAAGTCCTGAGCAACTGGAGTGGCGATACCTCCATGGTACCTCTGTGGCATCTTCTGGTTCAGGTTCTCATCCGGGTAAAACCAAAACCAAACCAGTTATTATTAAGTTGCTTTAGACTCGTTGATGACCCCATGTGTTGCACAGTAGAAGTGTCCCCCACAGGGTTGTCAAGGCTGTGACCTTTTGGAATCAGATGGTCAGGACTTCCTTTCAAGGCACTTCTGGATGGGCTCGATCTGCCAAACTTTCGGGTACCTCTCTGGCATTTTTCTGGTTCAGGTCCCCCTCCAGGTAGGAGACTCCATACAGGGGCAGCCATATGATGTGCTGGCCAAACCAGGACACTTTTGAAAGTGAAAGCACCATTATTAATAATTAGCTAGGGTAGCTAGTGTGAAGAGGGACAGTGTGGGGCACATTGGAAGGATGATCACACTCCTGAATGGAGACTTTGGTTTCCAGCCTGTGTTCAGCTGCAGCTGGGCAGATTTTCTGCAGGCAGTGAACATCTGGCTGTGCTGGGAGCATGATGGGGGTGCCACGAAGAGCCGGGCTCTGGGGACCACAAGTCATAGTTGGTCTAGGCGGGTGAAGGGGCTCAAGGTGCCTGAAAGGAAGTGGTGGAGCGCTGGGTTGCTACAATGCGACTTCCTCCTCCCCCTGGCCCGCAACCTCAAGTCCGCTCCACGGCCTGGTGCCTGTGGTCCCCTCCCTGAGGGTCGGGTGGGAAGGCTGATAGTGGGTGTGTCTGTGGGTGGTGGAAAGTTTGGTCCCTGGATTCCGTGAAAGGGGTGAGGTGGCTGAGGGCAGCTGCGAGCACCTATGGGCAGGGATGAGAAGGCTGGGAATGCTGGATCTGTCTGAATCAGACTGCAGTTCTGACCGTATGACCAGCTCTAACCCTGATTCCCATCTTAACCCAAATACTGATCCCATCCAGGATCTTAACCTTATCCCTAAGCCTGACCCCAGCTCTGTCCACAGTCCTGACTGCAAATAAGCCATTGATTCCAGCCCTGTTCCGACCCCAGCTTCAATCCTGACCTCAAACCCATCCTCAGTTTTGATCATGATCCAATGCCAGTCTGACTCCCAACCCCACTGTATCCTCATGAAGCCCTAGTGTAGCAAGAGGGCACCCAGTGAGCCTCCCAGGGGAAGACACGGCACACAGAAGCCGACGTGTTAGCTGGGTTTGGGGCAGAAAGAGGCCTTCTACAGAGGAGAGCACTTAGGCCTCTAACCTTTCTGATCTCCATTGCTTTGTCAATAACAGGGACGATCCTTGTGTCTTTGCTTCAGAACAGGTGTCAGATGAATTTTTGAGATCCCTGAATTATTCGTGGAAAGAGTGAATGAATGGCTAAGTCATTGAAGGGTGACAAGATCTGCAGCCGAGGGTGCCCTCCTTCCTGCCAGCTCTGCCATTTGCACTCTGGCTCCTATGAAGGTGCCAGCTCAGCAAGCTGAGATGCCAAGAACATGTGTTTGAATCCTGATCTGTTGCCACCCTCACCCTATGATCTTGAGCCAGCCTCTTAATATCTCTGATCTCCCACTTCCATGTACGTCTAGCACCTTCCTCTCCCCTCCCAGGGCAGGGTGGTGATTCTTAGGGCTCCCAGGCCACTTCTGAGGTCCCCAGTCTCTTCCTCCTTACCATATTTCTCTTGTGCTGCCTTCCCACCTGTTCCCCACCCCACCCTCCAGATTCTTTTGGGAGGCAGCGTGTGTAGTGGCTGGTAGCCTGGACTTTGGAGGCTGGGAAGCCAAAGCTCCTCTTCTAGGAACTCCATGAGCACTAGGCTTTATGACTTTGGTCAAGTTAGTTAACCTCTGTAAGCCTCAACTTTCTCATCTGTGAAATAGAATAATAGTGTCAACGTTGGATGGTTGTTGTGAAGATTAAGTAAAGCTCTTAGTGCAGCCTGGCCTGTGGCAAGCACTCATACAGTGACATTAGCTATGAGTCTTTTCTTCTTGGGTCCCTCTCAGGTTCTGAAAGACTCCGAACTTTTCTCATAATTTGAGCAATAAAGAAGCACCCCAGGGCAGCTGTCTGCCATTCACCTGGCCCGTCCTTCCCAGTCATGATGGTGGAAAATAGCACTCAGGTGTGGGCCAGGAAGCCAGGAAATGGGGTGTGTATTTAGGTGCACGTGTGCGATTCTTGGTTGTGTTGTGAAGTTGAGATTTTTTTTCCACTGAATTGGCAATGTTTTTTAATGTGAGTCATTTAGCTTGTTAGCATAATCCACAGCCCAGGCTAGTGTACCTTGAGGTGAGGACAGTGGCCTGATGAAGGGGAGGTCCCAAAGGGCCAGCAGCGTCAGGAGGAGGTCAGGTTCTCAGTGGTCTTTGTAAGGGTTGCTTGGCACTCTGGGGGGACAGTACCACCACAAGCACCCAAGTCAGAGTCAGGAGAGGGGGCTGGGCATTTGGGAATAGGGGCTTCTTCCTCCCATTTCCTGCTGCCATGTCTGTTTTACTTTGAGGAAGGTGCTGGGAGCCAGGCGGCGGAAACTGGGGTAGCTCCTGACAAGGAGAAAGGCAAGCAGGGGAGAGAGAGGGGCCTGAGAACTGAGTGTGGCAGGTGAGATCTCCATCTCTGAGGTGGGGGGTGTGTGTGAAGGCGACGACCTGTATCTGTCACCTGAGATACAGCAGTGACGGTGGATAGGGAGAGAGACTGTGGCTGCCTGGTCACAGGAGGACTCTTTTAGTGCCCTGCCCAGAGTCCCTTCCTATCCCCGACCCTTAGGGGACAGCCCCCTAGTTCTTGCCCACAGGTTGCCCTTAACCTGAAGAGGGAAGCAGAAGCATTCTGGTGGTGAGTCTCCAGTGAGACGTGGGACACACCTTCCAGTGTGTGTGTGGGGGGAGATGGTATTTCTTCCCAGGGACCCATGAGATAAATGTGGGGACATAGGACACATTTAACAAACTCAAGGGCTGAGAAGTGGTGACACTGAAGGCCACAGGACCTGGGCAAGGATTCCTAGAAGGATCTTTCCTCTCTGTTCCTGTCCATCCCTGTCAACCATCAGATGGTTAGTGAGGACTCCCTCTCTAGGAAGTGGGTTTATCCCTCAGAGTCTGGGTATATTTGCAGTAATTTTTCCTTTGGTCCAAATGGCTTAAAAATAATCTTTTTCTTTGAGGGGTAATTGTCTCTCCCCACCCCCAGCTCTGCTCCAGGGTTAGTGAGGGAGAGCCGGCCAGGGAGCAGAGAGCAGGGCACTCAGTCATGGTCTGCCTGCTCCACCTCATCTTTTTCCTGCGCTCTGAAGCCCTAACCTCACGACTTCCCCTCCTCCCTTCTGGGGTCAGACAGTCAGACACACACACACACACATTCTCTCTCTCTCTCTCCCCCACCCTCTCATTTTTTGTCATACTCATACTGGCCTCCAACCCTTCCCTTTCCATCCTTCTATCCACATACATCCTCTCTTACATGACCGTTAGATGGGAATGGGGAAGGACCTTCAGGGTCTAGAGAACGCCAGCCCTCCTCCCTGGCCTCTCTGTCCTGCTCAGGGCCCTACAGCTCCCAGACTAGAAAGTTTGCCTTGTGAGGAGACCTGTCTGGGGTGACTGAACCTCTGCCTGCCACTTCCTTCCAACCCACCTCCCACAGAGTTCTGAAGTCCCTTCTGAATTTGGTGAGGTGGGGAGAGACAAGGAAACCAAAATCCCCTCCTTCAGGGACCAGGTGCTGTTGAACCCCAGGCCAGAGAAGAGCCTCTTGTGAGGTAGGGAAGAGCTCCTTGGGGGAGTGCAGGCCAGCGTGAGAAGAAGGGGAAGGGCAGGGCTGAGAGTAACAACCATTAGTGGTTCAGAGTGACCCAGGGAGAAAGGAAGAGAAAAGGAAGTACTCAGGAAGGTCCCTTGCTAAACTCAGAGTCTGTTCTGGCTCTGTGAGGATGGGTGTCCAGCAGACCTGGGGAGGAAGAAAGGGAAGAAGAAAGAAAAATAGATGGAAAGGCTCAATTCATTATCTGCTTATTGAACTGGACATCAGGCCCTGAACAATGAGTGCCGCAAATACAAATACAGTGGTATGATCCCAACCAGCAGGGAGTTCTTAGTAAAGTTCCTGAACAAGCTGAGTGGCGTCCCCTGAACGTGCCCAATGGGTACAGCAGCTCTTGACAGAGATCCCTGGAGTTACACAGCAAGGAGATTCTGGGAGACACAAGGCTGAGGAGAGCTCAGAAGTAGCTTTGAGGTAGATCTGTGGACCTGTAGTCAGAGCCGGCACAGCTACTCGGAGATGGCGACCCCCAGTGCCCATCCCCCTCCCTACCATCCCAGTTTATCTGCTGGTGCTTTTGCCCATCCAGGAAGTCATGTTTTCCTTTGTGCAATGAAGCACCTTATAGGCTGTACAACAGTGGCTCCCAACCTCTTCAAAGGTGAGGACTGTCTTTATGGCTCCCCTCCCACTGCACTGATGGTGCCCATACTTTCAGTAGGTGCTGTTGAGAAAATTCATGGAGACAAAAGCTACTATAAATTCAGTAAAGCTTTCTAATGACCCTGTGTTTTATTTATCACCACAGCTTCTCCACAGATTAAAAAACCATTTACAAACATGTGTACTGAGATGTGTTCACTCCACCCACAGCGTTTGGTGAACACATGGGTTCAGGAACCCCTTGGAATCACTGTGCAACTCATCCCTGGCCTATAGGCTGGGAACGGCCGCCCTGCCCTAACCCCCTGGAAGGGTCTCTGGAGGAGAGGGAGGCTTCTTGGAAGAGGCAGCATTTGAGGTGGACTTTAAAGGCTAAGAGGATTTCTGCCCAGGAGGGATGGGATGTGCCAGTTGAAGGGACAGAGCTCACTTCCCCACTTTCTGACCTCAGGGTCAGGCAGGCTAGGGCCGAGCCCTGACGGTAAGCCACTGGGATGTCTCTCAGGGTGAACTTGGCGCTGGCCTACACGGAGTTGACAGAGGAGCTGGGCCGGCTTCGGGAGTTGAGTTCCCTTCAGGGGAGGATCTTGAGGACGCTGTTGCAGGAGCAGGCCAGGAGTGGCGGTGAGCTGGGGACAGGGCAGGGAAAGACCCAGAGTTGCACCAGAGGAGGGAAGGGGGTAGCTATGGCAACCCTTCCGCGTCCTGGGCGCCACCCTGCCTTCCTTTCCCACTGCCCGGTACTGGTACTTTTTCACTGGCGTTGGGAGGGGAGTGGGTGGGCCAGCCCCTGGCTTCCCAGGCTCTGATGCCTCTTGGCGCCTTTGCCCCAATCCTGTTTTCTCTTCCAGGCCATAGGCACTCGCCGCTGTCCCAGCGCCACTCCCCAGCCCCCCAGTGTCCCTCCCCCTCCCCGCCATCCCGAGCAGCGCCCCCGTGCCAGTCCCCGGCCCCCCAGCGGCGCTCCCCGGTACCCCCGTGCCCCTCGCCCCAGCAGCGCCGGTCGCCAGCCTCGCCCTCCTGTCCGTCGCCCGTCCCTCAGCGCCGCTCCCCGGTACCGCCGCCGTGCCAGTCCCCCAGCCCGCAGCGCCGCTCGCCGGTACCTCCCGCCTGTCCGGCCCCGCAGCCGCGGCCCCCGCCGCCTCCGGTGCCCGGGGAGAGGACGCTGGCCGAAAGGGCCTACGCCAAGCCGCCCAGTCACCACGTGAAGGCGGGCTTCCAGGGCCGGCGCAGCTACTCGGAGATGGCGGAGGGCGCGAGCTACGTAGGCGCCTCCGCGCCCTGGCTGCAGGCAGAGGCGGCCACGCTGCCCAAGCCCCGGGCCTACGGCGGCGACCTCTACGGCCCCGGGCGGCCCCTGAGCCCGCGACGCGCCTTCGAGGGCATCCGGCTGCGCTTCGAGAAGCAGCCGTCGGAGGAGGAGGAGTGGGCCGTGCCCGCCAGCCCACCCAGTCCCGAGGCAGGCACCATCCGCTGCGCCTCGTTCTGCGCGGGCTTCCCCATCCCCGAGTCGCCGGCTGCCACCGCCTATGCCCACGCCGAGCACGCGCAGTCCTGGCCGTCCATCAACGTGAGTGGGGTGCCCACGCCTTCCTCTGGGCCCCAGCACCTTGAGGTAGAAACCAGGGAGCCTTGCCCTCGGAGCCGCTCTTGGTTGTCAACACCACTCAGACCTGAGGGCTAGGGCTACCTCTCCTTCCACATGCCTTCCTCTCTTTTTGTGGGGTCAAAGCAGAGGCTTTTTCACCTCTCTTCTTTTGACCTCATATTGGCTTGAATTGGGGCCTGCACCTTTAAGAGTTTTGTTCAGTGTCACAGTTAAGGGAAGGGGCTTCAGAGTGACAATGGCTTTGATGTCAAATTCCACCACTTACTAGCTGTGGGGACCTTGACCATCTTTCTTATCTTCTCTGATCCTCAGTTTTCTTATCTGCAAAATGAGGACAACAATTATATTATTTAATTATGTTACCTAATTACATTAGCGAATTCTTAAGAGGGAGGCAGTGAGTCAAAAGCTCTCTGCACAGTGCCTGACTCACAGTACGTGGTGGCTGTTATGTTGATGGTGGTAATAATGACCACCAGGACTCTTGGGCTGACACAGGCCTGTCCCTCTAGTGTCCTCCATCAGGCCTAGAGTATCTGCTGTTTTTGGTTTGTCCTAGAAGACAGGGCTGCATCATTTCACTGAAATAATGAATTTCCTGAATGTCAGAGCCACCTCTTACTACCTGGAAGGACCAAAATATATTCCAAAGCCAGACAGAAAGTTATTTGTGGGTTGGGCTTTGTTTGGGATTATCTATGGCCTTGAGTTATCTGGGAGCTGTGTGTTAGTCACTCCTGGGGGTGTGGGTAGGGCCTAGCTTTGCTCATTACCACAGATGCCCTGGAGTGTTCAGCAGCAGTGCTCTCACGGACGCCTTGCAAGGTCCTATGGTCCCATCAGGGTTCTTGGCTCCCAATGCTTGCTGAGAAAGGGTACCTAGACCCTTTCTGCATGTAGCAGTCCTCTCTGCCCAGGGGCTCTAGAAAAGGAGTCTGGGATGTGGGAACTGTGGGTGGGGACTGGGGACCATAAATGACTCCCCTCTCTCCCCACAGCTGCTGATGGAGACGGTAGGCTCTGACATCCGCAGCTGTCCCCTCTGCCAGCTGGGCTTTCCTGTTGGGTACCCAGATGATGCCCTCATCAAACACATTGACTCCCACCTGGAGAACAGCAAGATCTAGGGCGCCTCCCCCACCGACTGGCTGTTCCTCCATCCTCTCCAGTCACTCCCAAACACTCACTCACTTTGAATGCTGCATGAATCTCGTGGGGTGGGGGGGCTGCCCCTTGTGACCCCCAGATACCTCCACTAGCTACTGAGTCAATGTGTGTGCCGTCTTCCCTGGCCCAGGCACCACTCAGCTCTGACTCTTCCCAGGAGGTCAGCAGAGGCTCCCCCCAGTTCCCTGGCTTCTGCTGGGGAGATAGGGATCCGGGCTGGGACTGGGAGGGATGTACCGCTTCCGGGCCCCTTCCTTTGCCTTTCTGTTCTCAAACAAGGTTGGATCCAAGAAAGTGTCTAGTGTTTGGGGCTAAGGGAGGGGGAGGGTGCCAGAGGTCCCACAAGGAGCTCCTCAGCCCCTTCCCCAGATGCCCATCTTTTTTAGGCTGGGCTCTGTCCTGGGAGCACCACCTGTGGAGGTCCCAAAGCCTGCCCTGCACACTGATACCAGTCCCTCCTTCCCATGGTCAGCATGGGGTCGTGGCACGGGCCCCTGGCCGGGAAGGGGCATATTGATTTTTGCCATTCCCTGCAGGCAACCCCGTTCTCCCCCTCTCCCCACCCTGGGGAATAGGAGGGTAGGGGGAGAGGAGGACCCTGGAGGACAGAGAAGATCCAGCCTAAAGAGGCTGCCCTGGGTGTCAGGGAGTCCCTGTACCATGACCGTCAGGCCAGGGGACTGTCTGTGCCACCTGCCCAGGCCCATGCCCTCCTCCTGGAGCGCCTGGCACTGAGGCACAGATTGGCAAGGCAGATGCTCCCTTCCATCCTTACTGGAGCCCCTGACACCACAGGTGCTCTGGAGCCCAGGTGTGACTCAGCCTCTATTAGCTGAGTGGGCACCAAACCTGAGAATGGGCCCAGGGTGCTGTGGAGATCAACTTCTAAAGAGCTAACCTCCCCCTTCCACACCCCACCGACCCACATTCCCTCTGTGAAATCTACCTCAGAGTCATACCCTCAGAAGGACGGGTAAGCAGGAGGCCAGGAGGTCCCCAGGGCTGTGGTGGGGAGCTTCCTCCAGCAAGAGCCTGCTGCCCCACGAAGAATCCAACCCCCTCCACTGCCAGCCCTCCCAGGTCTCAGCCCCGGGTGGGTGGCAGTGGACGCTAGTGTCAGTGCATGTACCGTTCTGATCCAACTCTTCCAGCCCCTGCCCCACTCCTCACCTCCCTCCCCACCTCAGTGCAGGGGAGGGAAGGGATGTGTCGAGTGGGGGAGGGGGCCAAGGACTCCAGAGACAACATGTCATTGTATCCTGAGTGCTCCCCCCAGGGAGGGGAAGTAGAGAGGGGGACTAGAGAGGGGAGGCGTGGGCCCCTGTGCTCTCTGAACAAGTTGAAAGTCCAAATAAAACTTACCTGTTCCATCTGCGCTCTGTCTGTGCCCTGTGTGGCTGGGGTGGAGCTAGAACCCATCATAGCAGGAGGGCTTGGAAACTGTCTCAAGGAGCTTCAGCCATGGATGGGTGGGTATCGGGCAAGTAGGGGATGCATGGTTACTCACACTTGAAGGTGATTCTGGAGGTGTGGGTGTGCCAGTGGCCACAGATAGCATGTGACAGATAGGGGCAGCAGAGGATATCTTCATGACAAAACAGGCACCCAGCCCTGAGCAGATGCTAGGGGCTCTGGAATGTTTCCTCCCAGCAGGTCTGGCAAGTGGAGGTCCTGAAGCCTTGGGGGCTCATTGTTAGGAGCAGCTGTCTATTCATGAAATGATTTCTCTTGCCAGGAATCAGGCAGAGGCCTCAAAGAGGAAGAACATGTCTATTCCATGTCCTCAGGTCTACATGCAGGAGAGTGGTTGGCCTCCTGGCTCAGCAACTGCCTGCAAAGTCTCATAGCCTGGGAGGTCAGAGCCAGGTCATGACCCCATGACTTCTGCCCGAGCCAGGCTATGTGGCCTTTGTCTTCAGAAAGAGCCTGAGCTACTTATTCATCAACTCTGGGTGCCTTTCATTTCTTTGTGCCTGCCCTCCCCCCACCTGTTTTTGCCAGGGTTCACTTGAAAACAGAAAGAGGGGATAACTGCTCATGGAAGGCCCAAGGTTCAGCTCTAGACCCAGGTACCCCTACCCAGTCATTGCCAAGTCTAGACCTCTGTGATGGGACTCCCCAAGCCTCCACTGCTCCTGTTTGGCAGTTAACAACTGCAGCTACCCTCTAAGAGTTCATCCAACCTGGAGTCCACCTGCAGCTAAGTCCTGCGTGTCAGGAAAGGTGGAAACAGCTGTCCTATGTGACATGATTTCACAAGCCATTGGAAAGAAGGTTCTGGAACCTCTGGGACAGGATGCTCAGTGCCCCTTGCTGCTCCCCCACCTCAATAAACTATGGAGGAAGGAAGCATCCAGGTTTCTGGCTCTGGGACCTGTTTGGATCTCTGGAAGCACTCTCCAGAAGGGCATGAATGAGTTAGGGATGATACAGAGACACAAGGCAGAGAGAAGTCCTGACCATTAGGAAAAGGGGCAAAAGACCAGGAGTAGGCCTGTACCGAGGCCGGGGTGGCCCAGGTAACCACTCTGGTCGGTGAGCATGTCCAAAGGTAGGAGGGAACCTGGGTATCCTAGAGCCTGGGCACTGCCCCTGTCACCAGGATGAGGGGAAATGCGGGGACATAGGGTGCAGATTCTGGCAGCTTGTCTCCTTGATTTCTGGGGACCTGAGAAAGGGCTCAGGTGCAGGGTGGAAAGTTGCTGGGGGCTGGGAGGGAAAGTGGGGAGGAGAGAAAAAAAAACAAGTATGCCCTGGTTCAGGTCCTCAGAGCTGCTGCCTTCCATCCAGTGCCCTCTCAAAAGGAAAAGACATGGGGTGGGGACTGGAGGGGAGCTGGGAGCCCACCAGCTCTCATCCCTCTTCCTCTCTCAGGCAAGACTGTGATCAGACATAATGACACTTGCTACTCATTGCTTATGGGAGATGGTGGTGAGTGGAGAGGGCACTAGGAGCTAGATCTCCAGGCTCCTGGAAGGATGAGGAGGGATGGGACATCTTTCACAGAAGTGAGGTGGAGAGAAGACCTTTGAGAAGGCTAGAGAGGATGCACTTGGGGGTCCCAGAGCCAGAACTGGGGCCATCCAGGTTTATCTCCACACCCCAAATTGGGGGCCAACATCCAACATTTCTCTGCAGCTCTGGCCTTTCTGCCCTGAGTCTCTCCTTCAACTGCCAGCTGCCCCTGGGTTCTCCCTGCCCCATCCTAGGGGGCCCTACAGCCCTGCCCCTCTCCTCCAGGGCTTCCCTAGCTGTAGGTACCAAGCCATGGAGACCCCTGCCTTTCTCCTGGGTCCCTCTAGAGACTGTATCAGGCGATCAGCTGAGGAGAGCAACAGCTCCTCCTTGTGTGTGCATGTGTTGGGATGGGGGGAAGAAGTTGATCACTAACAAAGGGGAGGGTGTGTGGGTGAGTCAGCTGTGCTAATGAGAAACACCTCACCCAGCTGATTAGGGCTAATGAAGAGGAACAGAGAGGGTAGGGGCTTTCACTTGGTGACATCTTTATAGGGTAGAAGGGAGCAGCACAGCACACAATCTCATTTCTTCCTCAGCAAGGACAAGAACAGAGCAACTTTGGCTCCTGTAGGAAGAGTTGACATCAGATACCAGGATGGAATGTTAAGGGCAAGGGAGTCCTAAGTGAGAATGGGTGGGACAGGTGGCAGTGGGGGTGGGGTGGGTAGAGGCTGGGTAATGTGGGAAAAAGGGTGGTTGTGGAAAAACCCTCTTTCCCCTTCCTCCAATTCCTCTGTGTTAACGCTAGAGAAATCCTTGACAGTCAGGACTTCACCCCTGCTTGCCCAAGTGCTAACCTCCATCTGCAGATGACCATGAGGCATGCTGCTTAGAAGGCTCCAGTCTGTGCCCTTCCCATCAGCAGCCTGAGAGAGAAGGCTCTGGTTTGCGGATTGACCATCTCTGCAGGTGTGGTGTAGCTCTGTACTGATGATCCAGGGAGACCTGGCCTGCCTGATGGGGAAAGAAGGTAGTGGGGGACTCGAGGGTCAGCTGGAGGCCCTCCCCTGTCCTTTGTGGTAGAGGCAGAAGCCCCTCGGAACCCAGCACCAACCCACCTTCCATGCCAATTCAGCCAAGGGCAAGGGCACCAGGCTCATGCCACAGATGTTCCAGTCTGCTGTGTGAGCTAGGGTATGAGGAGAGAAGAGGAGGGGCTGGGAGGGGGACAGGATGGGTGTCGGCCAGCACCTCCAACACCTCCTAATTTGCATTACCACTGACACTCTTCTTGACCAAGAAAATGGAGCCAGAAATAACAAGGGGGGGTTCCCTTGGGGGGCCTATGAGGTTAATCTTTCCTTGCCTCCAACACTGTCACGGTGCCAGGGGCAGGAGGTCACAGCTGGCCTGAGGTGAGGGAAATATGCCCACTGCTGGGCTCACCCCTCCTCTGAGTGCGCAGATAGCCCGTCCAGGCCTCCCTTGGCTCCAAATACCTCAGTCCTGACCCGTTCCTTCTGAGCCTACTCCACCCTTCCCTCCTCTGGGAACCCACTCCTGGGTTGCGCTTGAGAAGTTGTCTCTGGCGATATTCTCTTCTCAGTCTGTGTCCTGCCTCCTTCATCAGATTGGGCATTTCCCAGGACCAGGGAACATTCTGCAGGAGAGTTTTTGAATAGATTCTAGAAATGGCCTGAGGTAAGTCAGGGTCCATGTGAGATCCTAAACCTTAAGGCTGTGTGGTGAGAGGAAAGAAGGAGGGACCTTTTCCCTCCCCTGGGGAATCCCAGCTCTGGGTGGGTCTCCCTGCTGGAGACTGTCTAGTGCAATTTTATGTGGAGGTAGTTCCCAGTCCTCAGGCCTCTCACCCCGTGAGACCCTGGAGACATTGTTAGCCCTTGCCCAAGTGACTACCACAGACGTCCACAAATATAGTAGGGGCTCAATTTATGTACATTGGGTTGACTGCTATTCCAAAGAGAGTAGGGATAATGCGGCAGGCAGTCCCAGCTTGGAGGCAGGAGATGGCAGATGTGATAGGCCACTGAGAGGGTGGCTCCTTCTCTGTCAGAGGTCCTGGCCGGGAAGGGCAAGGCGGTAAGGGCAGAGCCACAGCAGAAGGGCCTGGCAGGGAAACCAGGTCGTGAGAGACAGCCAAGAGAGCTGTGAACACGCTGTGGGAAGGAGTGAACGATGAGCTGAGAACTTCCCCCACTGCCCCCTCCAGGGATGCTATTTTTGGGGGAGAAAATATATGCAGTGCAGAGGCCAAGGGGGGGTAGTATGCTCTCTTCTACAGGGGTCAGCTGGGCCACTGCTGCCTCCACCCTCCCAGGCCCATTGGCCCTAGGACACCCCACTTCTGTACTTCCCTCCCCATTGGGAAAAATGTCTTGCTCTCTTGAGTGTGGGAGTAGACAGAACGGGCTGGGAGACTTACACCTGGCCTTTTGGCACCCCTTGAGGGTCCCCTGGGGTCTCAGACCTAGAGAGAAGTTTCTGTGTCCATTGTTTCCTTGGAATGACAACTGTGGAGGGTACCACAGGGTGAGGTGGGCAACAGGCATGGCTCAGCAGGTCAGAGCAGTGCTTGCCCCTAACTTGAAGTTTAGGCACCCTGCATGGATGGATACCCCTTTCAGCATCAAAGTAGGGAGCAAATTTGGTATTAAAAGAGGGCAATGCAGAAGGCACTCCCAGGGCCAGCTGAGCTCACTCACAGGAGGTCTGACCCCTCAGGGCCAAAGCAACTGGACAGAGATCATATCAAGTAGAGCCCTGCTTGGCATCAAGGGGAAATTCCTACACCTCACTCAGCTCAACCCTTCTGAAGGGCCCTGACTCATTTGGGGATGAAGGCTCCAATGCCCTGTGGGTTTCTGTGGTGGCTGAGGGCAGGGGACAGATGGGGCATGCAGAGAGAGAGAGCGAGCTGGGGATGAGTGGAGACTTGAGTTCTCGTTTTTGGAGCTTGGCTTCTTTTCTGCCTAAGCGTTCAGCTTCACACAAAGGAGAGAGGTGGCTAGGGTAGGAAAAAGGCCCAGCTTCTAGCCAGTGAGGTGCTGGGCACAGTCACAGTGGAAGGAATGTTAGGCTAGACCTTAGGAAGACCTTCCTGCCTCTGTGAAGACACTAGGGCACATCGCCAAGGATGAGCTGAGGGATCTGGCTCCCAGGGTGATTTCCAAAGTAGACCCTTTGTTCTAAGGTTTCTTGGGGTAAGGTGGCATGGGGCAGTGCAGGCTGGAGCCAGAGGCATGGACAGAATGACCCACTGCTGGTCATTGGGATCTGAAGGCTCCAGGGAGAAGGGAGGAGGGTAGGTCCAGGTATCAGAACACATATGTCCCAGATGCTTTAGAAATTCCTTCCTGCTCACTTTCCCACTTTCTTAGTGCCCTGATCCCTCTGTGCATAATGAGCCCCTGAGGGCAGCCATGTGGGGGGCATTGCAGGTCCCAGCCCCCAGACTCTAATCAGTGTTTGTCCTCTGTTCACAGCAAAGCAGCTGCAGAAGCTGACCAAGAAGGTGGAGAAGGACTCCAATGCTGTAAAATTGGCGCGGTGGCAGCATCAGACATTCTCATCAACTGTACAAGGGGAAGAAGAATCACCATCAGCATCAACAACCCAAAGCTGATGCCTATTCAGTGGAGGTCAGACATACCTCTGTTCTCCAACTGTTTCACCAGTTCAGACACGAGCCACCCCTCCCATGACACTCTACTTCTCTACTGGTTTCAGTCGTTTGTTGCAGTGGCCACACACAACTCACAGACCGTACTCACAATATGGGGTTTATTAGGGAAGTAACAGGTTATAATTCAGGACCAGGAGCAATTCAGGATTCAATTCTTCTTTCAAGACAGCCTCTTCTCAGCTGTGCCCACAGGCATACTTCTTTCTGGCCCTTGACCTCTTGGCTCCTTGGCCCCTCAGGCCTCTCGGGCTAGCTGGGCCTTTGCTCTGCTCCGGCAAGTGTTACAAAACCCTTCAGTTCCACCAACAAGTGCCCAGAGGCACCCTACTCTGCCAGTAAGCCTCTGCCTGAAGGCATTCCACTCTAGCTCTGTCAAGTGACTGGATGCACCCTACGCCACCAATAAGCCTCCTGCCTGAAGGTGCTCAGCTTTCTCACTCTGTGGGCCAGGAACCCTGCTATGCTGTCTCCAGTTGTAGCTCACTTTCGCTCTCTCTCTCTTCCTCTCTCTCTCTGTCTCCTGGGTCTCTGTCTCCTAGGCAGTTCTCAGTGCAGGGACTCTGGGTCCAAAGGACACTATCCGCTCCCATCTCTTCTTGGTTGTAGTGAGGTCCTCCCTCTTTGCCTCTGGGATGGCTCATTTTAATTCTAGCTAGATGGCAAAACTGACCAATTCTCTTATTAGGGTTCTGTACACCTTACTGAGGAGCTCTGGTGGCATAGTGCCTAAGACATTTCACTGCTAACCAGAAGGCTGGTGGTTCAAACTCACCAACCACTCCTCGGAAGGAAGAGTGGGAAATCTACTTCCACAGTGATACTGCCTTGGAAACCCAAGGAGCGGTCGCTATGAATCAGATTGAGTCATGGGCAGTGCATTTTGGTTTAGACACCTTATTTGCGTGGCCCCACCCCCACAAGTGTACCATGCACCTTATTTGCATCATTAGCAAGTTATCCAATCCCCTTGGTGGGCCACAAGCATGTCATTTGGTGGGAGTTACAAAGCGATCCATTGCACCACAATCCCCTAGCCACAGCAGGAAAAGGACCACAGGGTATGAGTTAGGAGGCCACATGTGAAAAAACCCATTTATCCTCTCAGGACTCGCTCACTGTCCTACCTTTATGGCAGGGGAGGGGAGAAGCAGCTCTGGTGACAAAGTGAAGGGGAGAGTGGCCATTTCACCTGTTCCTGGAGCAAGAGGCCTTAGGACTTCTTGGCAAAAAGACTGAGATTAGACCTTACTCGGAACCTGCAGAGAAGTGGGCAGAGGAGCTGGAGAGGGTCCGCAGAGGGCAAAGGTCCTTTCAGCTAGAGCTCTGCTCTGGAAGGACACCTAGCCCAGGCTTTGGGGTCAGAGGTGAGTAGGTGGACAGGCTGATTGAGGATGATCACGCCCCTTCCCCTTCCTGGGGCCCCTGGCCCTGTGTTGCAGGAGCTGAACTCTCCCTACCCCTCCAGACTACAAAAGCAAACTGGATGGGAGGTGAGGGGGAGGATCTGAGGATCGATTGGAGATGGTGTGAAGGAGATAGCTCACCTAGAAGTGGGGTGAGGGGGGAGGAGGGGACAGTGCCCCCTGGTGCTGGCCTTTCTGGTGTCCCCAGTCCCCCTCACTGAACTTACATGTGAGGATCAGAGAGCCTTAGCATGTCACCCTTACCCTCACTGGTAGATGGTTATGCCTGAGGACAGAGGAGGGACTGAGATGAGACTTGGAACAGGGGGTCTCAGCCATGCCCCAATTCCTCAGAGCTCAGGGATATGTGTGTCTTGACTTCAAACACTGCTCCAGTCCACACAGTGGGCACGTGTGGGTTTCCTCCCCACAGACAGGCAGATACACTGCCACCCACATTGTTTTTCAGACTCTCACCTTGTCATGCACAAAGCACAGATGGAGGCCCAGCTACACACACGCACGCACACACACACAGCCTTCCCCACTTACCTACCTCCCAGGCTCCAAGTGACACCCACCTGCCGAGACATAAGACACACTCTTCCCAACACACATGGCGTACACACACACACAGAGTCTCACAGAACCAGGAACACAGGTCCATACTGCCATGCAGGCACACACAACCCTAGGCAGACACCAGAGACAGTGCATACCAACACATATGTGCAAGCTCATGTGCACTTGCAGACATATACTTCTGGCCCTGAAACTGACCCCATTACCCAGTGGTGTGCTGGAAAATGACCAGCAACAGACTCTCCCATTAAAGTTGCCACTGTGAGAGTGCTGGTGCATCCCTGGGTGGTGCAGATAGTTAAGTGCTGACCTACTAACTGAAAGGTTGGCAGTTCTGACTCACTCAGAGGCACCAGGGAAGAAAGGCCTGGTAATGTGTGTCTGAAAGGTCAGAGCCATGAACTCTAGGGAGCACAGCTCTATTCTGCAACATGAGGGGTGGCCATGAATTGAAATTGGCTGGAGGGCAACTGGTTGGTATGGTTTTATGAGGGCACTGAGTGTGGACTTGGGAAGAGTCCCACATCTTCGGCTCTCGCCAGTGGACAGTACGCACCAGCTTCAGCACACCATTCCATTGTCCTTGGCAGAAATCACACAATAAACTGTAAGCACACCTAGGCAGCCGTGACTTAACAGGGCAGTTACTTTCCCTGGGGGGGCACCTCCCCTCCCCTAGCTTCACTCACCCCCACTCTTGCTCAGACCCCACTTCCTCCCCCTCTCACTTCTCCTCCTTCCCTCACCTCTAAGACCCTGTCACTTGGGGCTATGAGGTGTGGCTGGTTCACAGGCCTGCCTGTTTTCCCCTCCCTGATCATTTCTCTCTCTGCCTTGGCCAAGGTCATCAGGTTTGGTGAGTGCTAGACCAATAGCTATTCAGGCAGGCTTCCAGGAAGAGGAGGACAAGGAGTTGCCAGAAAATGTGAAAACCTTCAGTGCCCGGGCTGCTGCTGACTTGCCTCCCTGAGCCCAGCCCAGCTCTGGCTTCTCCCTGGGGGATCTGGACAATGTAGGAAACGCTGTCAACAGGGGGGAGACTGTGTGCCTGAGGGGCAGTGTGGGGAGCAGAGCATGTTCTGAGAATGAAGACCTCCTTTCTAGCCACACTCTGGGAACACTGTGTCATTTCTCAGCATTTCCGCTCCTCAATTTGAGAAAAGGAAGGGACTGCACTCAAAAACCAAACTCCCTGCCATGGAGTCAATTCTGACTCAGTGACTCCTATTGGGTTTCCAAGGCTGTAAATCTTTACAGAAGCAGACTGCTTCATCCTTCTGTAGAGTGGCTGGCAGGTTTGAACTACTGACCTTTTGCTTAGCAGTTAAATGCCTTAACAACTACGCCACCAAAACTCCTTAACTGAGTGGTTTTAATTTCTTTCAAGGCTCTGGCACTTTAACGTTCTCTGTTTCTGAGATTCTTCCAAACTCTATTCAGTGGGAAGCGTCCCTTAGAGTTAACCTTGATGTCTTTCCCTGTAGCTCAGGAAGGGAGTGAACAGATATGGTTTGGGAATTAGAAGGCAGTCTGTGCCGCAGCCCAAGAGACCCAGGCTGGGCCTAGGTGCATGTGGGTTTTGGTTGGGCACTGGCAGGATGTGTATACTTGGGAGACTTTCTAGAAGCTTCTGTGCTCTTCACTGTGGCTCCTGGATTATTTTCCCTCCATACATATACGTAACAGGGAAGAAAGGAAAGGAGCGGGGGGGAGCAGGGAGGGGCAGGGCGGGGAAAGCAAAAGAAAATGGCTCATCCTGGATCCAGGAAGCAGCTGGCCTAATCAGTAAAGTTATCAGAGGAACAGAGGGGACGGAGAAAGAGGAGTTACCTGTTGCTACAAACCTTGTCCATGTAAATCCAGTTAGCTGGGACAGTTCTGGGCCTTCTGAGCCTCGGACTGAACCAGGCCAGGGCACAGCTGAGCCCTCTGCCCGCCCTGTCAGTGCACCCAGGCAGCGCCAGGAGTCCAAGCACTGCCCACTCCTCCGCTCCAAGGCCTGCTGCTGTTGCTGCTGCTCCGTCTGAAACAGCTGAAACCACAAAATTGGCTTGTGGTTGGCTGAGTATCAGTCACTGCTATTCAGCTTGGCTTCCTAAGATGACTAAGGGGGTTGGAAGCCCCTCCCATTAGCCCCCCAAATGTTCAGAGGAGTCAGGCAGAGATGGAAAAGTGGTTTCCTTTGGAAGCTTTGGCTAGGGTCTGAGCTCCCAGGTCACAGGGCCTGTGGGCACTGGGGCCCAGCATGTCTGAGAGGACCACCTGAGAGGTGGGTGACATTCCTGGGCTTCCTCACCTGGCAGCTTGGAGTCTGAAGGAGCTGGGGATGAGGACACCTGGGTCCCCAAAAGAACTTCCTTTCAACCTGCCCCTTCCAGCTTCCTTTCTTGAGGGAGCAGAGCTGCTACTAAGGACAGGCCTGGGCCCGTGGATCCCACAGGGAGGGACTGGGTACCAGGCTGGCAGCCCAGCTGGTGCTTGGGACTGAGATGTAGAACCCTAGGTTGGAATTCCCCCACCCGCCTCCCAGGTGGCTGTGTGACCTGAGACAGTTCTCTCCCTGGCTGGGCCAAGTCCTGCTGGTGGCCTTTCAGGCAAGTAGGTGCAGATGGGAGAAGCCATGCTGCACATGAGAATGCTCCTGCCCCAGCCCTGGTCATTCTCATCTTAGAGTTGGAGCACTCTGGCTTCCCAGGCCTCATCTCTCCACCCTTCCCAGAGTCGGGAAAAGAGGACTTATCTGACTCTGAGTTCAGGGTGGGGTGGGGGGCAGGCAAGAAACATGCTGCCTTTTTTCTTCTGGGATTTTAAACACTTGTGGCCCCTTTTCCTACTTCCTCCTTCCTGTGCATTAATGGTGGCACCAAAGGAGGGGTGAGCATCCCCATCATCTTAATCTTATGTAAAGTGGAGTAAATACATCCTTTAGAAAGTGTTGCTATTTTTATGATCTGTAACATCTCAAAGGAAGAAGTGTCTTGCCATGCAAATAAAGCCTCAAGACAAGCCCCAGACCCCTCCCCCTTGGCCCTCCCCAAGCCTGGTCCTTCTGACTCCCTCTTGGCTTAAAAATGCTCTGAGTCTGAATCTGGGAGGCAGGCAGGTGGGTCTGCACCCTGCTCAGTCTCTTCTGGGGACTCTGAGCCCCTCAGTTTCTCTTACTTGAGATGAAAGACTTGGTCTCCTTCAGTGCTGACCTTCTGTGAATCTGTGATGCTAAAGACTAGGAAAGGAGAGGCCGAGGCCTAGCCCCTGACTCTCGACCCCTCCCCCATCCCGCAGTCCCCTCCTGCCCCCGGCCGGCCGTGCACTCTCTTTCTGACTCTCATTGTCTCAGTTTCTCTCTCCTGCACTTGGTCTCTGCCTTTTCTTCTCTCTTTCTGTTTCAGCTCACTGTTCTCCCCACCCACCCTCTAGGCTCCAGTGGGGGCACGTGAGTTCCTACAAATCGCTGACTCAGGCCTTTCCAAAGTACCCCCTCCCCTTCTAGGTTCCAATTTCCCTAAGGGCATGAGACCATCCTCTGGGCCAGGGAATGGGGTTCCGAAGACTGGGGTCTGGGGGCGTGTCTCTGCCAAGGTTGTGGGTTAGCAGCAGCAATCTGTGCCCCTCCCGTCAGCGGAGGGCTGGGGGCTCCCTGGGGAGGAAGAGGAGTTGGTTTCTGGAATGGGAAGTGCCACCTCCTAGTAGACTCCCAAAGCCCCCAAACTTTTCCTCCTCAAGATTGGGGGCTTCTTCCCACTGAAAAAGGAGAAAGGAATCTGCTTAATGCCTCCAAACACCTCCCTTTTGCAGGGATGTGGGGGGCGGCCAGGTACTGACCAGCTGAGAAGGGACGGAGAGCGTGTAGACCTATGAAGACACGCATGTATGGAAAACGTATGACACGTCAAAGACATGGCACCTCTCCGCCGCCGTCCAGTCCTCACCCTCGAGAGTAAGGGGGCTCCACCCTCACATACCCACCACACACACACACACACAATCACACAGGAGGGCTGGAAGGGCAGGAGCGAAGGGGGAGGGAGGAAGGCAGGGTCACCCCGCCCCCACCCAGGCTCCTTGCCCACCGAGTTCCGCCTCCTGGTAGCTGGTGGAGTCTCAGCCCCCTTCACTTTTCCCAGCTTCGAGGAAACACCTCCCTTTAGGGGAAAGCGAGATAGTGAGGGGAAGCACTGCCTTCGGCAGAGGCGTGAGCCTGATTTTCCAGTCCCGGGCGGGGCCGAGGGAGATGGCACTGGGGACGCCCGGGCAATGGGGGCCCTGACTCAGAGCCAGAACCACAGAGCCCGTTCGCCTTATCGTCGTCGGGGAACAAGAAGCCACCAGGTTTATAAGAAACTGCGATTCATCTCTGCCTTCTTCCACCCCTCCGCGAAGGATTAAGGCTACACTCAAGGAAGAACTGACAGCCCTGAGACAGGAAGGGACTCGGTCTCAGATGAGCTTTTTGGAAGTCTTCTCTGGATTTGTTCAAGAAGGATGGGATGTTCTGGGGGCTTTGGATCTTGGGAAGAGTCTAGAACCCTAGGATGAGGAATGAGATGTGAAAGAAAGCCCCTCCCTCCCACTTTCAGCCCAGAACAGGAGGGTTTTTTGTTTTTTTTTAATACATTTTGTTGAGATACAATTGATGTACAGTGAAATACACAAAACTAAAGTGACATGGGTCAATGCATTTGGTTTTTTTTGCAGTGTTTCTGCCCCTCCCCTCCCACCCTTGGTAAGCAACAAAGAAAGTTTGCTTCCATACAGAAACCTTTCCTTGACTTTTTACAATAATAAACTATATTTGTCCTTTTGTGATTGACTTATTTCACTCAGCATAATGTCCTCCAAGTTCATCCACGTTATGCAGTGTTTTGGAGATTGTACGTTATTCTTTAGTGTTGCATAGTATTCCATTGTGTGTATGTACCATAGAGTAGTTATCCATTCTTCTGTTCATGGGTACACAGGTTGTTTCCATTTTTTTGCTATTGTAAATAGTGCTGCGATGAACATGGGTGAGCATATATCTTGTCTTGGCTCTCACTTCTTTAGGATATATACCTAGTAGTGGAATGGCTGGGTCAAATTATATTTCTAATTCCAGTTTTTGAAGGAATCACCATACTGCTTTCCACAGTGGTTGTATCATTTGACAGTCCCACCAGCAGTGTATGAGAGTCCCAATCTCTCCATGTCCCTGCTAGCATTTGTTATTTTCTGCCTTGCTGAAGTTTGCCATTTAGTGCTGGAGTGAGATGGTATCTCACTGTTTGGATTTGCATCTTTCTGATGGCTAATGTGGTGGCGTAGTGCCTAAGGCATTTGACTGCTAACCAGAAGGCTGGCGGTTCAAACCCACCAGCCACTCCTCGGAAGGAAGATTGGGCACTCTATTTCAGTAGAGATACTGCATCAGAAACCCAAGGAGGGGTTCACTATGAGTGGTAATTGACTCTACGGCAGTGAGTTTGGTTTTGGTTTTGATGGCTAATGATGGTGAGCATTTCTTCACGTATTTGCTGGCTGCCTGAATATCCTCTTTGGTGAAATGTCTATTCATGTCTTCTGTCCATTATTTAATTGGATTGTTAATCTTTTTGTCGTTGAGGTGTTGGAGTTTTCTATAAACTTTAGAGATAAGTCACTTGTCAGATATGTCATTGCCAAATATTTTTTCCCAATCTGTAGGTTCTCTTTTGACTCTTTTGGAGAAGTCATTTGAAGCACATAAAAATTTAATTTTTAGAAGGTCCCATTCATCTAGTTTATCTTCAGCTGTTTGTGTATTTTGGGTTATGTTTGACAGCCTATTTATGCCATAAATTAGGGCCCCTAAATTTGCCCCTATCTTTTCCTTGAGGAATTTTATAGTTTTCTGTTTCACATTTAAGTCTTTGATCCATCTGGAGTTAGTTTTTGTGTATGGTGTGAGGTATAGATCATGGATATCCAGTTTTGCCAGCACCATTTGTTAAAGAGACCATCTCTTCCCCATTTAATAGATTTCAGCTCTTTGTCAAAAATCAGCTGACCACATAGGTCGATGGGTCTATTTCTGGGTTCTCAGCTCCAGAACAGGAGGTCTTAAGCCCCATATGCTGTCCCCAGAGCCTCTGCTGAGGCTGCAGAAGGGACACATGGGGCCCCAAAATTATAGACAGGTTGGCATGGAGGGCAGGGGTAGTGATAGTTCAGTGGTAGATTTCTCACCTTTATGTGGGGGACCCGGGGTTGAATCCTGCCCAGTACACCTCATGTGCAGGTACCACTCACCTGTTAGCGGCAGCTTGTGTGTTGCTATGACATAGAACAGGCTTCAGTGGTGCTTCCAGACTCAGATGAGAAGAAAGGCCTGTCAATCTCTTTCCAAAAATGAGCCAGTGTAAACCCCATGAATCACAACGACGTGGTCCTGTTGTGCAGAAGGTCACTGTGACTCTTGGCAGAGGGGCAGGTGGCAGTTCCAGCCTGTTCTGCTGCCTACCTCTTGGCTACTGGGCCCAAAGTGAGAAGAGAGAGCACCGCTTGGAAGAGACAGCAGGTTCTATTAGCAGGAGGATAGAGTTGAAGGTGTGAAGCCCTTCAAAGTGAGCAGGGAGTGGGAGATAGCCTAGTGGCCAAGAGCTCCCTGTGTCTAAGAGCTGCCCAGGCCTCCTCCCCACTCCAAAAGAAATACCTAACAGCTTGGATGTCTGGCAATGGATCTAATTACCAGGGGCAGGAGTTCAGAGAAGTGAGTGATGCCCCTCACCCCCTTGCACCTGGAGACCAAGACTCCTGGTTTTTCCCTGTCTAAAACCATCTTCCTCCACTGCTCCACGTCTAGCTGGGCTTGGCTGTGTGTCTGAGCCAGTCCCTTCCTCTTTCAGTTCTTCTGTCCTGCTTCCTGTCCTTCCTGCCCCACCCCTATATATGGGATGGGATTTGCTGAGTAACGGAGTTGAATTGTGAAGAGTTATGAGACAGAAAAGGATATCAGCAGAGGCAAGAAAAGGAGGGCTGGGGTTTCAGGGATGACATTGGGACACTATGAATGACTTAGCAAAGTATGGGACATGCTCGGCAGGTGACAGAGGCCTTAGTTGTTGTTGTTGTTAAGTGCTGTTGAGTTGTCTCTGATTCACAATGACTTCAGGTACATCAGAATGAAGAGGCCTTAGGGTCTTGCCTTTCTCTGGAGGGAGGGAAGGGAATAACTCTGAGCTTGGGGCATATTTTTCCTGGCTTGTGAGCAGAGAAGGATAAGGGATGAAAATAACTGAGAACCTGAGGAAATCCCATTGCTTCTCTGAGCATCCGTTTTCCCATCTGTAAAATGGGAATAACAAGAGTATGCCCTTCTCACCCATGAGGAAGGTGGGGTCAGGGGAAAGGCATATTATTGGGGCACGAGCTAGATGGCCTCGACAGAGTACTGTACTTCAATACCTCGGTGTCATCCTCTGTAAACAGGGGCTGTGATCCTTGCCTAATCCACCTCACACTATCGAGAAGTTTATTGAAATCCGAGTATGAGTTCCTGGAGGATATTCCCTGGTTCACTCCCCCTACCCTGCACCCCAAGCAGCAGGCAGAGTCCAGTGTTTCCAGTTTCCAAGTTCATTGGGAGTCAAGGAACGAAACAAAGCACAAGCCAGGCTTGGAAGTATGTCCAGAGCAGCGGGGCCCCCAGTGCTCTGCCTATCCCTGGAGCCCTGAGCCTTAGGTGGTGACCCTGGGTCAGTGTGTGTGTGAAATACAAGGATGATGGGCTCAGTGTCTGGATTTCCAACTACTGGTCCAGCTGCTAAGGACTTGCATGACCACACCATTTGCCCCCGCCCTTCCGCTCTACAACCACCATAGAATGTCAGATCATAGTCCCAGTGATTAGAAAGAAATGGCAGACGGCATGGGGAGGGGTGTCAATGATGGGCAGCCCATACCAGCTACATGCCCCCTGTGGCTGGGGATGTGGGTCTGGGGTCTGCCCTGTGGACGGAGTTGGCAGGACGCCATGTGACACTTCCTGGGTAACTGAGGGGGGTGAGCAGCAGACAACAGGCTCCCGGGGAAATCTCAGGCTAGCATGTCAGAATGGATCTGTGTCTGGGGTGGTAAGTGGGGTTAAACTCAAGGTCAGATCCAACCAATCCATTTCCTTGCCAACATGGCCTTGGGTGCCCTCCTACTGCAGTGGCTGGGACCCAGGTGCCCACTCAGCTGGAGATGACACTGCTGGGAACCTGATGCCTGGTTGGTCCCTCTGCTCCTGATGCTGGTTGCCTGGCTGATTTCGGCCTTTGCCTGGGATTTGTGGGGAATGGAAAAACGATGTGTGGGTCCTCGGCCTCTGTTCCACTACTGGGTTCATGTGCTAATCTCTCTGTGGGTTCTGGGATCTCAGAAAACAAAATAGCATTGAACTATAATATGAATCTGTGGGAAGACAATTGAAAGAACTTCCCAACTGTGTAAGTGGATGGGGTGAGAGGTGTCCCAAATGAGAGAAACACTACCAGCCATCTCAGAGTTCTGTAAAATACACATAGTTGATTAGCCTCCTTCTATTCAGTGCTTAGGAGCTCTGGTGGCATAGTGCCTAAGGCATTTGACTGCTAACCAGAAGGCTGGCGGTTCAAACCCACCAGCCACTCCTCAGAAGGAAGATGGGGCAATCTACCTCTGTAGTGATACTGCCTTGGAAACCCAAGGAGGGGTTGCTATGAGTCGGATCCAACTCCATGGCAGTGAGTTTGGTTTGGGTGCTTGGAGTCCCTGGGTGGCACAAATGGTTAATGCACCTGGTTGCTAATCAAAAGGTTGGAGGTTCAAGTCTACCCAGAGGTATCTTGGAAGAAAGGCCTGGCAATTTACTTTAGAAAAATCAGCCATTGACAACCCTGTAGAGCACAGCTCTACCCTGACACACGTGGTGTCACCATGAGTTGGAGTTGACTTGATGGCAGCTCATTTGTTTTTTGGATTACATGCTTGTAGGCCCAGGCTTCTGGGTCTCCCTCTCCAACCCTCCTCACTCTCTGACTTATGCTTTGCCCAGGGCACTGACATATTTCATGGTAGGACTTGAGAAGGAGGGACAAGAGTCTTGGGGTTTCTGGGATAAAATTTGTATGTATGTTGGGGTGGCATGGAGTGGGCAGAAGAGAGCTGCGTCTTCATGCCTTAGGCACAGCAGGAAGACCGGAAGATAGATAGATGGCAGGTCCAGTTCCAATGTACATGGGGCTAAAGGAGGCAGAGGTCAGCTGAGGGGCTTGCAGCTATCTCGTCCGTACTCCCAGCTCACCCGCCCCCTGCAAACACTCCTTTCTTCCCCACCCCATCTTGGCCTGCAGCTCCGGGGTTCTCACCACAGACCTAGTGCCGGCTGCGGCTTCTTCCCTCTGACCTATTTTTTAATCATTTGATGGGAATTTTTCCCCCCAAACCAAAGCCCCAGCCCCCTGGGCCCGTCAGCTCCACCACGTGTCAAAACCGCCCCTGTCACTTTGCGTTGGTCTCTCAGTCCAGCCAGCCCCTCCCCGCAGGGCCTAAGAGCAGTGGCTAATTACCCAGCTGCGGAGCAACCCCCCCACTCCCCGCCCCTCCACTCTCAGCCCCAACCGAGGGCTGCTGAAGGACCGCTTTAAGGAGGAACTGGGGCCTACTCACCCTCCTGCTGCTTGGCAGGAAGTCCTTCCTCCTATCTAACCATTCTTCCCTCTGTCTTCCCCTTCTTGTTGTTGTTGTTATGTGCCATCGAGTCAAACCCAACTCATAGGGACCCCTCTTTGGGTTTCTGAGGCAGTATCTCTATGGAAGTAGGATTGCCCAACCTTCCTTCTGAGGAGTGGCTGGTGGGTTTGAACCACCAGCCTTCTGGTTAGCAGTCAAGTGCTTTAGCCACTATGCCACCAGAGCTCCTCTGTCTTCCCCTAGTGGTGCTGAATTGCAGAGTACATTGGTGGTGGAAGAAACTTTAGGACACACCTTTGATGGACAGAAATGGGCAACCAGTGTCTTGTGCTGGGTTTTGGGGTGTTTTCTGTTGCCCTGGCTCTCTCACAGAATTCTGGGAGACGGTCTGTGCAGAAAGCTGAGACACAGACAGGGAAGGAGCCTGGCCAGAGTCACCTGGGGTCAGCGGCAGAGCCAGTGTCAGAACCCAGAGCTCCGTGTCAATCTTTCCACCTGTCTGCGTCTTCCCCTTCTCCGCCTGCTTCAGTCTCTGTGTGGCTCTGTCACAGCCCCGTCAGACTTGCCCTCCAGCATGCCCATCCCTCTTTCCTGGTGTTTCAAAGCAGTCCAGCTGCTTCACACACCATTTGGGGTGGGATTGAGTCTCTCCCCCTCCTCTGCTTCTCCACCACCCCTCGTCCTTTCTTTCCCTCCCCCTTTCATCCATCCCTGGCCCAGCTCACAAGATGGTTCCATCTCCCCTGCAACAACTAACCGGATGGGCAGATCACCGGATTCAGGCCCAGAGCAGGCACCCAGATGGAGGCCCAGCCCCAGATAGACAGATAGACATGCAGCAGACTCACTGAGAATCAGAGAGACTTTGACACGCTGATAGACACAGAATCAGACAAACAGTGAAGAGAACCACAGACATCCAGAAGCCCAGAGAGACCACTGGAGAGACAGGGCAAGCAGGGATAAACTCAGCTCACAGGAAGCCAGAGGAGGGTCTCCGAGGGAGAGGGGGCCGCGCAGGGGCTATTGTCTTATCCTGTGGCCAGAGGCCCTAGTGGGTGACCACATACGGGAGGTTGGGCCTGACTATGTCAGGAAGTTGTACCTATCTTCAAACAGATGGGGAACAGAGAGAAACCTGGCTTGGGAGGGGTTAACTCCTGGGACTCTCGGACTCTATCTTCCCCCTCCATTCCCTTCCCCTCTGCCAGGTTCTTTCTTCCCTCCTTCCCGGGTCCCTTTACCCAAGGCCTGGGTATTCCCCTCCACCCCCACTCCTGGTAACCAGACCCAGCTTCCTGCCTGAGATTAAGGGCCTGTCTGCTGAGATTCCCCAGGAAGAGGAGGGCAGCCTCTCCCCAGGGCCTCCCTGGAACTCAGGCCCGCTCATCCACAGACAGGTTGCTCAAATACCCAGCGTCTTAGTGTCCCTTCACTAGGGTGCTGGAACCCTAGCCTGGGAACACAGTGGTGGAGGGCGCCACGTGGGTATGGGCGTGTGTGGAGTGTGTGGGTCTAGTGTGAAGAACTAGGGCAGGGTGAGACTGATTAGAGACCAAGAGAGAATAGACGGTTCGAGAGAAGCACTGAAATGCAGAGGAGACCCAGGCATGGGCTGGAGCCAAAGGGTAAGGGCTGCCCAGCCTTGGAGGTGTGTAGTGGGGAAGGATGACCCAGCCAGGGGGTGAGAGCCTGGAGCCCTTGACCTTGGGATGAGCCTTCCATCCTGTGGCCACACTGACCCCCTGGTGCTGGTCTGGGTGCTGAGGACTCAGAATTCCTGCAGCTGTCATGGGGGGAATGGGCTTTACAGGTGCTTCCCACTCCCCTTCCCCCATTCCTGGCTGTTAATCCGATGGTTCCGGCCATGCTCTCTGGAGGACTGGCAGTCTGGGCCCAGAGCTGGGCAGGTGCAAGGCGAGTGGGGGTGAGCAAAGTCAGGTGCCCCAGGAGCTTAGGGAGCCTGGACAAGGGACAAGAGGAAGAGGAGGGGCTACAGGGACTGGTTCCCGGGGATTTCCCTAACAAGGTTCTGGGTGCAGGTGGCAGTGCGTACACGGGCACAGGCTGGTGCTTTCAAAGTCCACACCTGAGGGGCAAGTAGGCTGAGGAGCTTGAGAACTCTGACCCCCAGGGTCACCATGCTAGGGGCAGAGGCCAAGCCTAATCCATCCGTGTGACCCGAGAGTCCCCAGGGTCTGGCTGTTCAGGCCTCAGAGCACTGGTCTCCAGGGTGGCGATCAAGAGGGAAAATCTGTCCTTTCTGTCCCTTTCTGAGATGGACCCAAGGCCCTGAGTGAAAGCTGGAGGCTGGGTGAGAAGGGTCCTTTGTGGGAGACCAAGGGATAAGCCACTAAAAAGAAGGACAGGGGAGATGACAGATAGATTGGAGGGAAGAGGGGCAGTGTGGCCCAGTCTGGTGGTCTGGTGTTCTGGAGCTCTGGTGGCAGAGTGGGTAAGGCATTTGGATGCTAACCAGAAGGTCAGTGGTTCAAACTCACCAGCTACTCTGCGGGAGGAAGATGGGGGTGACGACAAGTCACAATCTACTCAATGGCAATGAGTTTGGGTCTTTTATTTATTTATTTCCTTTTTTTTGTGGCCCAGCCTGCACCTCTGCTCTGCTCCTGCCTGGGGCGGGCCCCTCAATCTTCACCCACCTCACACCTCACCTGAGATCCAATTAGTCCTGGCAGAAGGTCTGTTAGCTTCATTTACTGAGAAGAAAACCAAGAGAAATGAAGTTACTCAGGTCACATGGCCAGTGAGGATTGGAGTTGGGGTTCCCACCCAGCCCCCCAAGGAAGCCCACCCACTTCCCTGGTCCCAGTAGCCCATGGACCTTTCTCCTCTCTCCCTGGCCCTGCTCCCTCTCACCTTTCTTGTACCCACCCTTCCCCATTGAGACTTTCTCACTGAGTCATGTTCTGGGTCTCTAACTTTCTGGTCTCTGACCCTCTCTGTTTCTAAATTTCTCTCTCAGAAAGGCAACCCAGGCCTCTCACTTTGCTCTCTCTTTCATTTCATGTCTCAACCCCAACACACTGTCCACCTCCCTTCTGCTCATCTGTCATCTTAACACTCCAAGGCTGTGCCCAGCAGAGGAAGGGGCAAAACTCTGAGTGCTGGTGCCCCTGTACCTTGAGTGCCCACTGACAGCTCCCCCATGTTCCTCCTGCACAGTCCTCCCCAGGCAGTATGAACCTGTCCCGGACCTTCTGGGGTCCCTGGTTGCTTCACACTCAATAAATAAAGGAGGGGATCCAGGTGGCTGTTAGGTTCTCGGGTAAGGAGTGTGTATCTTGAAACTTGGATAAGAAATCTTTTCAATGCCCATAGCTGTCCTCCTTGGGCATTAAAATCTCTTTTCACACACCTAGGAGATCCCACCGAACAAGCTCAGAACATACTTTCTTAGCATGGGGACTTGGAAGTGGAAGAGCAAAGTGGGAAGGGCCTGAGAGGGAGTCCTTCCGGAGAGTACAGACTCCCAGGCCTGCCATGAATTAGGAATCTGAATTGTAACAGCTCCCTGACACAGTCTGTGACCCATGGTTTAGCAGGTGCTGTGTGACATCAGAAGGAGCTCTGGTGGCACAGTGATTAAAGTATTTGGCTCCGTGGAAAAAAGATGAAGCAGTCTGCTTTGGTGAAGATTTACAGCCTTGGAAACCCTAGGGGGCATTTCTACTCTGTCCTGCAGGGTCCAGCATTGACTTGATGACAATGGGTTTGTTTTGTTTGTTTGTTTGTTTGTTTGTTTTGGTGTGACATCAGGGGAGCCTCTCACTTTGAGCCTTGGTGGGAAATGGCATAAAAGAAGTCTTGAAGTCATGCAATAGATACAGAATGAAGAAACCCAGCACCTTGGCTGGTGGATTATGGGCAATTTTCTGTTTTCCAAGCTTTTAGAATGTGATCATATGAATTTTCATTTACTATTATTATTCTCCCTTAAATTGAGAAGGCAATGACTCTTGTGGGAAGAGCGTTGGACTAGGAGTCAAGATTCCTGAGTTCCAGCCCTGGCCTTGCCACAAGTGGGGTATGTGAGTTTGGTCCATCATTCAGTGTGTCACCCAGCCCGTCTCATAATTTGATATTAGGTGTAGCCCATGTCTTTCCCTGCCTGGACATCCAGCCTGTGTTTCTTTGTGCTGCCCCAGCCTGCCCCACCAGGCCAGGCTTCCGGCAGCTCAGTGTGTTCCTGGGTGGGATGACTTGGGGGCCTGGGGCAGCCATGGGGAAGTGAGGGGATCCCAGGGGGCCTCTTCTCCATCTGCCTCTCCCACCTCTACAGCTCTGGGGTCCGGGGAAGGAGGGGGGTGGTAGCAGGAGGAGGAGGTGTCACTGCCAGGGTTCTTCTTCTCACCCAAGCTGGCAGAGGGGCGGGACTGGCAGTGGCAACACCAGGGCCACTCAGCCCCCGCTTTTCACAAGCACTTTCTTTTTTGGGTGGAAGCAATTAGAGGGAGGGGGGGTGAAAAGTCAGCCCATCAGCCCACCGGGTTATAGAGGGAACGCCCCACTCACCCTCCCTGTTTCTCCAGATCCGTGTCCCAGTCCACCTGACTCCATAACTCTTCCTGCCCCAGAGAGCCCAGTGGGGCTCAGCCTACCCTGCTCAAAGGCAGGGGGGATGGACTGATTCACCCGAGGATTAGGGTGAAAATTAAGAGGACAAGAAGCAGGGAGAAAGAAGACCCCATCTGGCCTTCCACAGCCAAACACTTAGCAAAATGTCCCCCAAAAGAGGTGTCAGCTTTCAAGTCTCACATCTCCAGGGGAAACCAGTCATTCAGGGGAGTCTTAGTGAAATCTCTCATGCTTCTCGAAAAGTAGCCAAGGGTCCCAGCATCACTGTCTCTTTCAAACAGGGCTGCCCTCTGAGAACAGCAGGCAGAAACTTTTCTGTTCCTTAAGGCACTGGGAAATGGCGGGTAAAGGGTTAGGAGGAGGCCAGCCCCCGTTTCTGGTGTTTTCTTGTATCTGGTCTCCATCCTCAAGGGGTCCTCTGAACCTCTCTCACCACCCCCTCCCTGGGTCATGCCCGCCCCCTGGGGTCCCCAGCCTTGCCTTCACCTGCCAACCTGCCTCTCAGTTCAGCTCTAGTTGGGAGCAGAGAGTCCCCCTGGGGCTCTAAGGGTGAAACCCCGTTGGGCTGGGACAGAGCTGAAGAGATGGGGCCAGCCCCCAAAGGAGAACTGGGGAGTGCTGGAATGGGGGGGAGGAGAGGGGAACCTTGGACTGGATGAAGACTGTAAAGTGTTGCTCAAAGCACTCTTTAAAATGTAAATCCTTATCTATATATTGACATGCAAAAAATTCCATGACACCTTGTTGAGTGAAAAAAAACTACAAAACAGCACGTGTGGTGTTGATATAAAGTTACAGATTTGTGTGTGTGCAAGACAGAAACAGAATGTAGGGAGTGTCTGAACGCGGGCTCCCCGAAATGGCAATCCTGTTTGCCCTGTTTGCCTCGGAGGGGTGGAATTTGGGGTGATTTATACAGTCTTTTTTTTTTTTTTTAACTTTGCTCTACTGCTTATATTTTCTATATGAGTGAACTCCCAAAAATGCTATTTTCATTTGGGGAAAAAAAATTAAAAACAAAACAAAAACAAAAACAGGGTTGTTTTCATCATAAAAACAGTATAACTACATTCGTTAACAGAAAAAAAAAAAAAAGCAAAATAAAGAAAAGCGAAGTGCCCGGAGTCCCATGGCCAAGGCGGCCCTTCAGAACCCGCGGTGGGTTTCCTTCCTGTGGGCCGACTCTGAGTCTCCGAAGCAGCTTTTCCATGTGTGTGTAACAGACTGGCAAGTGATACAGACACGGTCTCGCGTGTCCGCAGCCTCTCCGGAAAGCAGATCCGTCTATTTCTCCACCCACAGATGAGGTGCATGAGGCTGACTTTCAGACAAGGGAAGTGACTTGCCCAGGTCACACGTACCTGAGTGACAGGCAGAGTTCTGAGTCTCGAGCCAGGGCCCTCGAAGCCCTATGCTCTTTCCAGGGCCCACGGCCGGCCGGCCGGCCGGCCGGGGCCGGTCGCCATGATGGATGGGGTAGCTTTTGTGGGCCCAAGCCAGCCCAGGGTCTTGTAAATCAGCGGCTGCTGCTGCTGCAATCCCCCTTAAGAATCGCTTCCTGCTGCCAAGGGTCCCAAAAAGTAGCCAAGGGTCCCAAGGTCACCCTTCTTTTCAAGAAGCACTGCCCACCTAGAACAGCGGGCAGGTCCCAGGTCTGCCTTGGGTCTTGAGGGACCAGACACATGGGACACACTCCACCCAGACCTCTGGCGGGAGAAAGAAGCCGAACTCCACGCAAAGCCTCTGAGCACAGAGCCCGGACGCACCGCAGGCAGCAATGAATCTCTGCTGAATGTTCAGGGTCGCAGCAGGCTTTGAGCCAGCCAGGGACCGAAGCCCCATCTGGGCCATCGCTGAAGGCGTCCCCTTGTTGGGAGCCTTGAGGCTGAGCCTCCAAGGAAGGGTGGAATTTCCCCGATGGTCCAGGGGCGAGAAACGGGCTGGCGTTTCAGATGGAGGAGTTGGCAAGCCTAGGTCTGGAAGCCCATAGTGCCGAGCGCGCGGGGACTCGGTCGTCCCCACCGTGGGGGGCCCGCTGGTGCTCACCCGCAGCGGAGTATTTGCCTAGTATTAGCCGCGAGGGGGCGGGGAGAGCGGGGCGGGGCCGAGGTGGCCTGGTGGGGGGGCCTGGAGAGCTTCATAAAGCCACGGCAAAGGTGCCGCGGCGCAAGTGACAGCGGCCCGCCGGAGAGGGAGCCGGCAGCTGCCGCGTGCCCGCCAGACGCGGGCGCAGGACCCAGGCATCCAAGTCGGGCTCGGTGGGGCCCC